>NC_137625.1:37206127-37451127 GCF_963280865.1 Gymnoscopelus braueri | reverse complement strand
GGTCTGTTATGCTTATGTCAGGGGAAATGGAGGTACACCCGTTGTGTGATATGACCTTAATAGGATTTTGGGACCGAGTTAATGCTACCTGGGTGGAAAGCAAAACATGGACGTGATGAAAAGCGTGTGATAAAAATCACATGAGGCTGAGAAAGTACAGTACTGTATAAGTTTTGACTACAGTATAATAGACAAATGATATATTTTTTAAACATTTTAAATATGGCCTCTTAACTTTTGAAAAAGTGCAAAAGACTTTGTTGACCATGTTGATTAAATCACACCTGTAGACGTACTTTATTCTGAAAAATGCCTGATGATGCTTAATGGCAATACATGAGTCCTTACAATGCACTTGTATGGGTCCCATGAGTTGCTGTGGATGCCGTATGCCGAGTATGCAAACATACTCCTAGTGATTTCTTACATGTGTGCACTTGTGCATTTGTGCAAGTGAAATTAACTCTGACCTTACGGGTCCATTTGATTACATTTGTACGCTCTCAGAGTGGAATTAACAATGAGGATTTCGCTGTGTGTCAACAGACAGGCCTGTGTGTCCCTCCCCTACAGATCAGAGAGTGTTGTGAAAGCCTGGGAACATGCAAACTCTGAGCAATCGATAGTTCTGGCGGCGAGCCAGCAAGCCTCAGGAGGCAAACCAACATTTCATTCGAGCACAGGCCAGCGTTGGGCTAGAGGTTCAATCAGCCAGCGCAGGGAAATGACATGCCTGCTGGTTAGGAATATACAGTACATGGAGACAGAGCACACTCCTTCTTTTCATTCTCTCTACCCCCCCCCCCCCCCTTCCACGCACAGAGAAACAATTAACATCAGGTAGGCCAAGAAGGGGGTCTGTTGGCTCGCTGCCACTTCAGGATGTATCAGGGCCCTTTTCTGTTCTCCTCCCTCCTCTCCCCCACTTCTTTCCTCCTTTCGTTTCTCTGGCCGTGCCTCGGGGAGCGTTTGATGTGAGCTTATTAAAAGGTAAAAACCCGAGCGAGATCAGTTTTCAAAGCTGGTGTACTCCCGGTGATTTCTTTCTTTCTTCTTCTTTTTTTTTTTTTTTGAGGCCTGAGAATGACAGGAAATATCTGAATGCATATAAACAAAGACGCTCTCACAAGCTTCCTCCGCAGGGGAGACCAATTCTGCTGGGGATATTATTTCATTCAGGAGGAAAATATACTTCATCTCAATACTTAAGAGGAGCTCTTGACAAATGGAAAATTATGTAACTTGTTGTGCATGATCTAGTGAGTGCACTTTTTGGGGGTTGTTTTCTTTTAAGGAAAATTCAGCATTGCAATATTGCTCCTCTGCATAAGTGCAGCTTTGCCTGGTGATTCGCCCATAAACAAAGAGAAACAAATTGATTGTGCTGTGCATTTAGATGAGTGATGGTTTCAGCTCTCCACAATGTGATACTCATCTCCATCTATGTCCATTCAATTGTAACAATGCAAGAAGTTAACCCAAACATGGGTTCTAACAAAAAATATAGACTTTTACAGGTAAAAGGAACACAGCGAGAGGTTGCCTGGGAAAAACCGTAAACCCCCGTGACAGCCGAATAGCCACACATCTAGGTGGAGTCTCGCTAATCAAGCACAATATCCTCCATTGAGGCCCTTTTGTTTGTGTGCATAGATGGGTTTCCGCGCGACGTCATCACAGAGCAGAGTGCGCGATCTGCGCATGCGCGGGGGAGAACGAACCGGAAGTGCCATTCACTCTCTCGTTATTTTCGGGATTTAGATAGGCATAATGCTGCTATTATAGGCATAATAGGCATAATGCTGCTATTATATACAAACAGATCCAACTTTCGACAAATCATTTTTATTGAGTAAAGAAGATATTACAAACTGCATCATTTAATCTACTTTCATTAAACCTGGTGAAGACCATTTATTTTCTGAATGTACAGTGGCCAGAGATGCTGCGGGTAATAGCGCCCTCTACAGGCTCATCCCGCCACTGCGCGCGCATCATCCTCTATGTTTACAAACAGGAAACCCATCTATAGACACTTGAGGCTGAGAGCGGTGTTTAGCCGGGGTGTCCACCAAAGCTTGGTGTGCTGTCGTTCCCATGCCGAGCAAAGCAGCGCTGAGCCCTGCCCTTTCCCTCTCTATTTTCCTAAGCATTAGAGGGCCTGGGTAACGGGACACCCCGGCAAAGCAGAGCATGAAAGCGCGGGCTGATCCTTCACCGTTCACACCGGTATCTGGAAAGATAACAGGTCACGCTGAATCCTCGCAAGCAGCCGTGCACGGCCACAGCTCCAGGCCAGCTGGTGGAAATCAGGGCGTTACGCAGCATGACTCTGGGGCACTAATGCTTGTCCTCTCCTCTGCACAATATTTAACCACTTAAACCCTATACACTTTGTTGACCAGACTACCCAAGGGATCTATCCTTGACCCCCTCCTTTTTTCCCTCTACACAAAATCTCGCCCCAAAATAGCAGGTATAGCTCGCAACACGTCACATTGTAACGTGCTCTGAGCTTGTGGATTATTTTCACAGAATGTTTGGCTAGCTCTTAGTGGTCTGTTTTATTTAACAATCAAACAATAATTACTTGAATACCGTATACAAGTTAGAAACAATGGTAAGAACAAGCCGTTACCACAGGTGAAGTACCAAGTTCCCTGCAGTTGAGAGATCTGGAAAGGTTTTGGCTCTGGTGTCACCGCCCATCTTCTTCTCCTCACTTTTGGAAGTGGACAATTGGGTTGTAGCAATTTACAGTACCAATTTACACCGGTGGGACCATAAATCTGTCACAACTATTGGATATTAATGGAAGGTGACAGGCGTAAGGTTTTCCCAGCGCAACACGAATGCCACGGTGACAGTAAGCCGTATTTAATGGACTATCAGAGGGAAAACTGGCTTTTTCCAAAAGAAAGGAAAACTCATCTCAAAGCCTTTGGCAGGATGGGACCTTATGTATCACTTTAACTGGCCTGGAAAAGGCTTAACTCCCATGGTCGCATGAATCATGTCATGGTGATAGCCAGTGATTTCATTGCATGGATACGGGGGCAAATTCTTGGAATACTGTACAATGGGAGCAGTGTTGTCAAACCCATTGAACTAAAGAACGATCCCTTTGCTTCTTGTTGAAGGTGAAATCCTGACACTGCACTGTCTCCTTCTACCTCCATGTTATTTTAAGGAGAAAATCTATGAGCATGTATACTGTAGGATACAGAATAAGAAGAAAAGTAGTGCAGAGTTTGATGTTGTTTTGATTACCTGCTGAAGTTAGTGACAACTCTGTGCTGTTATTAAGCTCCTTAGTCCTTATGTAATGGGTCTTTTCAAACCAGTCTGTTCATTAGTTTAGTCCTACTGCCCTCTACTGGTCAATCAACTGAGCTCTATAAGTCTACAATGTAGTTGTGGAACCCTTCTAAACTCAATAATAGATTTTTCAGATAACTGATTAACAGTGCCGAATGGCAAACCTAAAAACTATAGACAGTAGGTCAGCAACTACCGATTATTTTTGTGAGAGACTATTCTATCGATTACTTTTTCGATTAATCAAATAATCGAGAAGTCCTTTTTCAATATAATATAAATAATAAATCAACTAATAGATTTTGTACTTTGTTGCGCAACAGGGTAATGCAAAAATTGTGAAAATGTGCCATGATGCTACGTATTGTGAGCTTGTAGATTGGCTATTTTCACAATTTTCCCTCTTTTTGGGCGGTGAAACCGCCCCTATAAGTGAGATTTGGAAAAATGTACTAACTCCTGCGCTGTGATCTGGGCCCAGGAAATTAGTAGAATTATCCTGCGCTGTGATTGGCCAATCACAGCCTATTCAGGACTGTGATTGGCCAGTGTCACATGACACATGTGCATAGCCCTATATAAGCAACCATAACTTGAAAAAAACCAAACATTTGTTTTTTTCAAGTTATGGTTTTGTCCATCATAAAGAGTGTTTCAATAAATGTATTTATCCTTTGTACATGATTGATCGACTCCATTCAGTATTGTGATTAGCTAGCAAGACACCGCCCACTTCACACAGGGTGTGATTTTTTCCATTCTTTTGAAACTTTTCGACTATATTGACAAGCCCAAATGTATTAAATTGATTAAATCAATTAGTTTAACTGCTGCTGTCCTAATGGCAAATATACAAGACAATTTTATGAATTTGTTTTGTAAAATGTATGTCAAGTTATTCATGGTCCATATTCTGTTGTGTTCTCTCTTACAGGAAACGCTCCGTGACCCATGCTCAGCTCATGCACGACAAAGGCCGAACGCTGCAGGACTTCAAGCGTCGCATGTGGCTCCAGGAGCTGCTGGAAGAGGTCCACACCGCCGAGATCCGAGACCTGCCGGGCGCTCGCAGCGGGGTGAGCAGCGGGGCCGGAGTCGGAGTGGGTGTCGGAGTGGGACTCCCGGGAGTGGGCATGACCATCAACCTGGGCACTACCAGCGGGACCCTCCACCCGAAGCCCGCCGGGGGGACCAAGAACCTCCCAATCAGCTTTCGGCTGGAGGAGGAGGAGGGCACCAACCTCCCTCAGGAGACCAACAAGTCCCAGACATACAAAGACGGCGTGCTCAAGGCCTCCGGCAAGAAGAAGAAGAAAGGCAGGTCTGGCAAGAGGCGGGAGGGCGAGAAGAGGAAGAGGCGGGCACGCTCGTTGGGGTGGCCGCTGGAAGACGAGGAGCCCGGAAGTGGCTACCACCTGGAGTGGCGGCCTCTCCTCGGCCTACAGGGGGCGCTTCACTAGAACACTGTCAGACTCTGACAAAGGTGAGTCCCTAAAAGCCTGAACCATCACACAGTGTATCCAATGTACAGTGCTCCCAAGCTAGACTTTGAGAGGTTTCTAGTGGATCCCACACTAAATGATTGATAATAAAGAATCAAATTGACCCTTGTCGCTCTGTATCTCCGAGTGTGTACAAAATGGAACCAAACGGACCCATAGGGGTCCATTAAGTTCCATTTAAGTACAGTCTCTGAGTTACATAAAGAGTTATATAAAGGGTAGCCTCATCTGAGAGATATCCAGCATGGGAGGGAGATGTACAAAATGTAATTAAAATAAAAGTAACATTCTATGCCGACCACTGAACTAACTTCCCGACTGTTTTTTTGTTCTTCTCTTTGTCTTTCAGAGACCTAAAGGACGTTTCAAACGGACTGACACCTAAATATTCCTGGTACAGTCTTCTGTAACGGCGATTGTTTGGAGAGTAATAGGGAAATATTTATTGTCTGTAAATATTGTAAACGCACCAGAATAGTGACGAATAATGATGACAAATAATAATAATAATAATAATAATAATAATAATAATAATATTAATAATGATAAGAAATATGATAAAACATTATTTGATGCCCTCTGGGGCAACAAATTGTGATCCTTGTGAATCCTTCCTCTTGTTTTTCCTTTTCCCAGTTATAAATGTCAGATTTGCGGTAATTTATTTTTTGTTTGAATGGTGTATTTATTTTGTAAATGTATCGAGGTGCTGCTGACCTTCTATATTTTTGTACCATAATGCACTTTAGATATATAAATATAAATATATATACCAGTACGTTTTTGTTAATTGACTATTCTTTGTGTGTGGTTTGATTGAAATGAAGAAAACAATGGTCATCCTTCTGTGTGTTAGGCCTACTTCTCAGTTAGATTTTTTTTGCATTTGTTTTTTTGTTTTTTGTTTCTGTCTATTCAGCCGTACGTTTCCGTTTCCAGTTTCTTTTCGCTGCTGTTTAGGAAGCTCCCTTGTTAGCATCTGAAGCAGCCCCCAGTGTCGAAGTGGGGGGGTCGAGAGTAGGGCTCATTTTGCTCTTCGTAACGTTATGCTATAAGATGACCTGTCCTTGTTATTACAACCCCACCAGTTGCCTTTTGGTGTCTTGTCTCCTCCATGGCCACAGCTCTGCTTCGGAAATGCCAAGGTTCACTTTGTACATAAACTGAACACTCAACGAACGGCTCAGTATTGTTGTTTGGCACTTGCACTGAGATAACACCCTATAGTGGATGGATTAAACATTTGACAGTATCCTCCCTGAGTCTCCTGTGTCTTTCCTGTTACCTTCAGCTTATCTTTTGCTTCACCGCATGCACTCTAGCGTCCCATTTCTTTGGGGCGAACATTCTGCGACAAAAGCCGTAAACTCACAATGTGTCGCGATGCGCCGTATTGCGAGCTTGTAGATCGGCTATTTTCGCTGAAGAGATTTGGATTTGGTGTAGAGCAGGGGTTTTCAACCAGTGGTCCGGGGACCACCAGTGGTCCTTGGGGGGGTACCAGGGGGTCCCCGGCGAAATAAGTTAACATAGCGTCACAATCATTTTAACCACTTAGCAGATCTTAGCAGATCTACAAGACAGATCTACAAGGATCTACAAGGACATAGCGCGGCACCGAGTGCCGCGCTATGTCCTTTTAGATCTGCTATTTTTGAAAAATCATGAAAATGTGTGCGTAGCTTTGAATATATATATTTTTTTAAAGCAAACATTTTTAACTCAAATCTTTGCTTCTGGGGGTCCCTGGCACAAAAAAAAATCGGATGGGGGTCCGCGGCCAAATGTATATCAATTTAGGGGTCCTTGGCATGAAAAGGGTTGAAAACCACTGGTGTAGAGGGAAAAAAGGAGGGGAACTAGTATAGACCCCTGGGGCACTTCGGTCAAAAACGTATACAGTATAGGACAGGGGTCTTCAACAGGGGGTCCGGGACCGCAAAGGGGTCCTCAGAGTCACTATGGGGCGGGTCGCCAAATCTTTGTGTGATTTTATTCTGAGGGGAACATTAGCCGAAAATAGCCAATGTGAGCTTGTAGATCGGCTATTTCCGGCAAAGAGGTTTGGTGTACAGAGGCAAATGTCAAGTTTACTAAGTATTGAGGGTTTAAGTAGTTAAATGTCTGAAAATACACGTGGACATGAATCCAACGTATTCATAGAAAGGATAATGTGTAAACAAACAAACAAAAACATTAATTTACTGATGATAGTGCTGTCAAACAAGTCTATGAAGCCATCTATTAAATTTACAGTATGAAAAAGTTTATTCTGCAACACAATTGTATACAATGTGTAGTGGGGGGGTCCCTGCTTCATCTCTCTCTCAGCTAAGGGGTCCTTGACTGAAAAACGTTGAAGGGTTTAAGTGTATAACTCCTACTACAGTATATATGATTCAGAAGAGTATATATTGTTATTTACAGTATTATAATTTACGAGTAGCATATCATTGTTCATGACATGAAGGCAATTGGAATTTGTGTTTTTGTATGTCTGTTTTACACAAACACATGCAAAAGCCCTAGCACCGTAGAGTATATATTGCAGTATTAGTCACAATGCCACACACCTGGAGCTGCGATTCAGTGCTTTGCTCAATGGCTTTGGCAGCGTTTGATAAAACTGTAGACTCACAGCTACAGTAAACCAATTAGTTTTTTTTCTGGGGATGAAACCAGCACGCTCCTGGTTATTGGTCAGACTCTCAAAGTGTTCAGGATTAGCAAAATCACAATGACATATTCACAAAGTGCAATAAAATGCACAGGAATTAGAATAGGTGATAAAGGTTCCGGTATTCTACATATCAGCATAAAGTCCAGTATATGGCTCATATGATCACACAAGGAATGGACATAAGCACAGTTCATATCGTCCCGTGGAAAGGAATTAACAAAGTCACATTTTAGCATAACAGGGATATATCTATAATAAATTATATTCATTTGACACCAAATTTCTAAACACTCCCTATTGCACATCCTATTGCTGCTATGTATTTTTTTTTTACCATAGGTTTCAGACTACAGTGTGGATCTGGTAATTTGTAACATGTCTATCCTTAATCTTATTTTTCTTGTTCTTTTTATGTCTTTAAAACCAGTATTATCTTGTGTATATCTATACTGCTGTTGTTGTACGGTCTTGTGGACACCAACATTATGTTCCATTTACCTGTATGAGTGAGTGACAAATGATTTTTCTTGATTCTTGAAAGGGTGCAAGACAGCAGCAGTCTGTACTGTACTTGGATTTGGATAGAGATAAGTAGCAGCATTACAGTGGGCCAACCTGTTGTTACACATATCTTTAATAATTAAACTCACTCACTGGCATTGATGCTTTGCAGACGCATGTTAAGTAATAAGCAGTACAGGTCAGGACAGATACCAAGTATTTGCTGTAACAAATTCCTGAAAGTTAATCAAAGACTAAAACTTGGTCTGAAAGACATACAGTACAGCTGGATATGTCCAACTCAGACTAAACAACCACTGTAACAGTTCCTCAATAGACGTTCCTGACCACAGAATTCATTTTGGAAGTCCATCGGCTGTCAAATGTAAACAGAGGCTCTTCAATGTCACTGCATCAATCAGATACCAAGGTCAGTAAATCTTGTGGGTAAAAAGTTGATTGCAATTCACATTGTAGTGAATCCTCTATCAGTTACATATTTACAGAATATCTATTGGTGAGTGACCACAAATGGATTTTACAGCGATATCGAATGAGCAACAACCATGAAAGAAACTGATTCTACATGTGTAGGATAGTAAACACAATCCTCAAGAGACAAATGGGGAATACTGTGGGATCGCTGGCAAGTTTTAACTACCTTGGATATATTCTCTCTCTCTCTCTCTCTCTCTCTCTCTCTCTCTCTCTCTCTCTCTCTCTCTCTCTCTCTCTCTCTCTCTGCGCACGCGCACACACACACTTACGCACACGCACACACACACACACACACACACACACACACACACACACACACACACACACACACACACACACACACACACACACACACAAGCAGGCTTTGTATGTCCAAAGAGAAGTAGGTGATGAAAGTAAGTCAAATTTATTAAAGGAGGAGTTCACCCAAAAAATGACTTATTTTCTATCAATTGCACACCCTATGAAGCCTTGAATCCATGGATTCTTTTTTGTTTTTGTCGCATTCCTAAGCTAATAATTTGATTCCCGTCTCCTACCGGGTAATGTATCCAGTAGGAGACACAAAGTAGATTATTTGTGTCTCCTACCGGAAATACACACGGTCATCAAATTATTGTTTTAGGAATGTGACAAAAACAAAAATAAATCCATGAAATCAAGGCTTCATGGGGTGTGTAATTGATAGAAAATAAGTAATTTTTTGGGTGAACTCCTCCTTTAAGTTCTACTATATTTATGTTTGTAAGAGTTTTGAACATTCAACTGTTGTAGATAATATATTAGTATGCACTGGGTTCAACTGTTGTAGATAATATATTAGTATGCACTGGTGGACCTTGGTGTCTGCTATCTAAGGGGCTAATTGGCACTAGATTGTACCCATTAGCTTCGAGGAAAGTTCTTTATTTCTTCAGGCCAGCGCTAGGCTATTCTCTCTCAAACACCAACAGTAGGAAAAAATGACAACGTTCCACTCAATATAGCAAAAGTGTCAACAAATTGCCATTCCTCATCATAAATTCTATCTGAAATTCAATTACAAGTGATCCACAGCTTCAGGCACAAGAATGTGGTGTGAAGGAAGGACTTGGCTTCTTTCAGAACCATTAAAATAATTCACACCGCTGTGCTTTGCAACATGACAAGTTTGGCTTGGCGCTGCGCTGGGGAGCTGAGAGACATCTCGCAGAAGGAGCCGAGTGGTGTTGATGTTATGATTCAAACACCGGCAGGGGGACAACTCCAAGATGGCTCTCGCAGCTCAAACATCTAACCAACCAAAACAAAACCGTTATAAATACTCATAACCTCAATGCCCCAAGTGCCTCCCTGGCTGCAAGTCCAGAGCAAAGGTTGCTAGAGAGGCCTCCCAAATGTGCCCACCGACAGTATCCCACCCACTGCACTACAGTGCAACTAAGAGCTTATTTTGTCACAAAACTTGCACAGTAATTATGCAGTATATTTCCATTGGAAGGATTAACATTCATTGCACAAGGCTGACCTCAAGAGAGACAGTTGGTGGGTACGCCTGCCAAAGTCAAAATGTGAGAAAAGGCAGCTATGCCCTTAGAAGATTTCTCTCAAGTACAAATATACATATAAGCTATTCTCGTTTTGATGGGAAAATGGTTTGAGAGGAAAGTCTTGACCAATTTCCAAAGAGATTAGACCGAAGAGAAAGTTGACTCTCTGCCCGGTATGAACAAACAGGGATAAATAATTACTGTAATGTTTTAGCCAGTTCCAAAAAAAACTTCGACAACAAAAAACTTCGACATCAACAATGTCAAAAGCATGACAAGGTACTGTGCCACCGCATTGTTAAAAACACACAGTACCTAAATGAATATATGGCAATGGTGAAGTCAATCTTTATGTTCTACTACTGTCATGAATTCCACTCATTTAATTTACACATTTTGACAGACACTCTATGGTGACTTACAAAGTGCAGGTTGGAGCAAGTGCTACGAACCTTCTCTATGGAAATATGAAGCTCTGTAGGTTATATCTTATAGGTGCTGTGTCAGGTATTTTTCTTGTAAAAGCACATGGTCTGGACTCCTATGGTCAGTAATGAGAAACTGTGGTTTGTGTCTTTGTTTTAAAATGGCTGCCATTGCACACATGGCCGTTGAACCTGAAGGGCCAGATGTGCCTGCAGGCAGACTGGTGTGGGCCCGCAACCTTAATCTGGTCAGCGGAGGAGCTGGCACCCGCGCCGGTGGTTTTCCTTCAAGAGGATGGAGAGGCATGGAGCTAGGAGCCATCAATATTCCCTCTGGGTCGCCGGGAACACGGGATAAGTGAAACAACCCGAGACCAGGCCGGACAATTACCCAGCAGGGAAACCGATCGGCCGCAAGCGTGGGAAACATCTGCGCAATTATGATCAGCAGCTGCTCCCCTCCCATGAAAATTACCCCTGGATTTATTGGTTCAAAAAGACATCCTTCCCCAAGGCAGACGTAGCTTCATTTATCCTATACCTGCCCCTGTTGGCTCACTGATCTCTATAACATATACCCTGAGGCTCTGACCGGTTCATATATGGTATAGCCTGCTGCAATATGCTGTAACACTACAACACTGGTTCTCAACCTTTTCAGGCCACGACCCCCCAAACATTTTCATTTTTGAACTGGGGACCCCCAAAAATAATCATATTTGAACTAGGGACCCCCCAAAATAATCATATTTGAACTAGGGACCCCCCAAAATAATCAGTTCAAATATGATTATTTTGGGGGGTCCCTAGTTCAAATATGATTATTTTGGGTCCATGCATCTGTCACTCCTACCCCGAAAGTAGGAGTTGAGGCATTACATTTAGTTTGACTGTAAAAAATGCGCTAGTAAATATTTTGCGAAATACAGGCACTGCACTACACGGTAAAGTCCTCAGTGTTGGTTTAATTCTGAGACTGTACAAATGTAACCAAATGGACCCATTAACATTTGCACCATCTCAGAGTTACAAGTGTATACATGAACACTTTTACTGTAGCTCCTTGACACATTATACACCCTTATTTGTGTGTGTGTGTGTGTGTGTAGAAGAAAATGTCTTTGCTTTGGATAAACATAAGTAGACCAAGACAGAGAAGACAGAGAATGGCTCTGAATAAAATGGCACTATAGGTGTCACATGGCACGTTAGACTTATATTCATTGGAATGCCTTCTGAGGGTAGTGAATATAAGTCACATCTCCTGTCACATGAGAGGACCACATCAGAAAAGTCGACCACTACAGGGACCGACCGACCGACCGACCAACCACGGGTCACAGACAGAGAGAAGGATGGGGCTGGCTGGGCATTGCATCAGGAACTGGTGGCGAGCAAACTTACACAGTGTGTCTGAAACTCACCATTTTAGATGGCTTCCCTCATCTTCTGAGGTTTTCAGCAGGTCTTCACACAGCAAGGATTCCGCTTCGCCACTCTGAAGAGATTTAAAATGATTGCATTTAGAAGGCGTTTTTAGAATCGGCCTCAGGTCTACAACAGTACTTGAGTACATGTACTTAGTTACTTTACACCACTGATCAGTTAACATATATTTCTTAACACCTTTGTCTCATGAATTAAAAGTTTTGCACGTCCACAACTTAAACTTGTAGAAACACCGTAATCGATGCTAACAATCACAGGTTTGAAAGAGGAATAGCTACACCTGTCTTCCACAAGTGACCACCTATAACAGAACCCAGACTACCCAGTAGTTAATACACAGGAAACCTGTGAAACATATTTTGAGAAGCTTACCAAAAGTATTATTTATTCTGGAACTGTGTTGCCTATTTTTGGGGGCATTTAACTGAATAGTGTTGCAATGGCTTTTATTGGGCAGCAGAGGTCCCCATTGGGACTGCACAGTAAACACTCCACTGGTTTGTCTTGAAACCAGTGTCTGGTAGCCTGACACTCAGCCTGAATTTTCATTTCGTTTGCGATTCAGGGGGTAGTGTCTGGTGGATTTCAAGGCAATATATAGAACTATCAGCATAATATATTTCTCAAATAGTAGGTCATGATTCATATTAAGTAGTAAGGTAGTATAGACCTTTTTTTTATATTTTGTATAGTTTATTTTTATTTTTATATTATTATTAATTTTTTTACTGTTTGTCAAGCTGAATGTCCCATTTCACAACTTTTTAAATGTATAAAAATCTTTTGAAAATAGCCAAAAAATGATACTTTGATAGGTGGTATAGAACTTTTTTATATTTTGTATCATTTTTACTGTTTGTCAAGCTTGTTTGACTGTCGAAAGTTAAAGTTTAATGGACCACAATGGAAACAAACCTTTTGGCTTTTTTTTCCTTTTTGTTGTTTGTAATCCCTTGTACTGCTATACCTGAAGGCTATTTGCTGTAAAAATGTCAATACACTATTCAATCATTCAAATTCATTTCAAACCCTTTTCACTGCAGCCATATTGACACACAGGTGCTACCAATGACAATGATACTAATTAAGGTTCCATTCCATATTGATTCCAGTGAGCCAACAGCCTGACTCTGACTCATTAATAGTGGTTCTCAACCTGAGGGTCGGGACCCCACATGATTTTGGAGGGTCCCCAGATGACAATGAAGTGACAATTTAGGAACTTTTAATACCTTTTTAATACCTAAAAAATGGCAAAACTGTCAAATAATATAAGAAAGAGTCTTTTTTTTGCCGATCTACTGCTATTTTCACAATATTTGTCTGTGGAACTGAGTCAAACAAAATGTGATGCCTCAACTCGTACAATTCCAAGTGCTTATCAGGGTGAGGGGTCCCTGTTCAAATATCATTATTTTGGGGATCGCGGCCTGAAAAGGTTGAGAACCACTGCATAGACTACTACTATAGCCTACTAGTAGCATTGGTAGCCTAACACCTGACCTGGCTGTCACTATTTCATGTCAAAACTGTAAGAAATGTCTACTTTAGACCTTTATAAAACAATTACCTTCATGTAAGTATTGGCAAAGTGATTCCACTGCAGCATGAGTCAACATGTTGTCTTCTCTCGAAAGGCTCTGCTGTAAATGGAAACATTAGTTAATATAATTGGTAACACGTGTTGACCCTACAATCTCATGTCAATATGCATTGGTGGAAAAGGTAGCCTAGTCATATTTTTTACTTAAGTAAAAGTATCAATATTGCAATGTAGAAATACTCTGTTAAAGTATAAAGTCCGGAATTAAAATTGTACTTGAGTAAAAGTACAAAATATTGGTATCAAAATGTACTTAAAGTATCAAAAGTAGGAAGTACTCATTACGCAGAATGTTCCATTTCACAACTTCTCAAATGTATCAAATTAAAATTGGAAATAGCTACTCCAGTAAAGTAAAAATACCAAAACATTTACAACACAGACAGTACTTGAGTAAATGTACTTGGTTCCTTTACACCACTGTCAATATGAGACTGCCTAGAAAAAGGTCAGCAAGACATGTACGTATAAAACAATTACCTTCGTGTGCAATTAGACAGTGCAGTTAAGTGTCAACTGCCAAGTGGTATAACATCCAGAACATACATTTCTTGTCTACATTTTGGCTATAGGCATTATTATCCCGAGCGAATTAGGCCTACTATAGCTGCTTATTACAACCTGCACCCTAAATTAACCCCATGATGATGAAACTCATCATCGTCACTCACCATGACGACATTTCGCCGCGAGCGAGGGTTATTGCTGCGTCACACTTCGGCGGTGTTGCGCCGCGCGCCGAAAACATAACTCATAACCAGCCGTAACCAGCCCTTTGACGCTCTATGCTTTGATGGGGTTCCTTGTCCGACAGTGCTATCTACTGGTCATTTTACGCAACTGCCATTTAAAATAAAATGGTTGGGACCAGCGTTGCCAAATTTTGCGAAAGAAATAAGCAGCCAGGTTTATAAAAACAAGCCCAAAAGAAGCGACCAGGCTA
The DNA here is from genome assembly GCF_963280865.1 of Gymnoscopelus braueri. Classification (NCBI taxonomy): domain Eukaryota; kingdom Metazoa; phylum Chordata; class Actinopteri; order Myctophiformes; family Myctophidae; genus Gymnoscopelus; species Gymnoscopelus braueri. Next base: position 37,436,679 of record NC_137625.1, on the reverse strand, counting down.
CGGCTATTTGAAAATAGTCCTCTGCTATTTCAAAATATATTTTTGGGATTTTGGGGGTGGGGGGAATGGAAAAAAAATGTTTTTAACAGCACAAATCTGATACGGGGGTCCCTGGCACAAAATATTCTTAGATGGGGGGCCCACCAACACGGACAAATACATATTAATCTGGGGGTAGTGGGGGTCCTTGCCATGAAAATGTTTGAGATCCACACGTTTAAACAACATTAGGATTTTAGGAAACAAGCCAAAAGCCAAAAAACCCGCAACCAGCAATATTTACTAGCGACTTTACAGAAAAACAACGACATGGCAACACTGGTCGGGACTCAGGAGGCGAGGCCGTGTACGCGGCGGTGAACGTACGTTCGTGCGTCGTGCACGTGCGTGACGTACGTGGAGAGGAGGATTATGGCCCCGCCCCCCTGTATCATTTCTCGTCGGGTTCGCTCCTCCCCCGTCTGTCTGGTCTTTGGTCGTTCCCCCAGCGACACCCACAGGGCGACATCACCGTCACCGTGCTTCTGCTACCAGGTTGGCTGCTGAGCCCCCCTCCCTCATACATACACACACACACAAACACAGGCGACACAATACTGTGACAGCTGCCGAGCACACTGAACCATGGAGCGGGGAGAGATGGAGCACAGAGACGTCGAATTCAACATACTGCTGGCTACCGATTCCTACAAGGTAAGCCGGCACAATGGACCCCGGACATGAATAACATGAATTAAGTCATGGAAGAAAGGAGGTGGTTTTATTTCATCATCATCAGTATCAGTCAGTACTACCACGGAGGAGGCCATCATCACCTTGCAGCCCGCTGAGGGGAGGCTCGTCTCTCCCCCGGTTCACATTATAGGCCGAACGTGGAGGAGAGAGAGGGGGGGGGGCAGGTTGTAACTAGGGTACCATCATGGTCACAAAGCCAAGCATCATCCATTGTTATATATGGGACTGAATCCAGGTTGGTGGGTGAATATGCAGCCAGTTATAGTGTGATATAGCCAAAAAGAAATAAGTCACCCCCGGCTTCGCTAGTACAGTGATGCTAGCTATTTTAGCCAACAGGCTAGCAGCAGGGATCACACAACACACACACACGGGCAGAGTGGTGGTGGCTTGATATTAGTGTTGCCATGTTTTGCGACAGAAATAAGCAACCAGGTCTAGGAAAATAAGCCCAAAAGAAGCGACGAGAACGTATGAGCAGTATTTATTTAAAAAATAGACGATCTACAAACTCCAAAAAAATCTTGAAATAAAATGTGGAATATTTAGAAACGTTTTGAAATATTCTAACACAAATAGGCTACATATTAATTCGGGTGGTCCATGATGACATGAAAATATTTGAGAACCACTGGTTTAAATAATATATAAAATGTGGAAGCTCGAGCCCAAATAAGCAACTATACTTTAGAAACAAGTCCAAAAAAACGCAGCCCGCAGCTACCAATATTTACTAGCAACTTTACAGCCCAAAGTCGCTTATAATAAGCGGACTTGGCAACATACACACCGTGGTGCTGGAGGCTTGATAATAAAGATCGAGGTAGAGGCTGGATCTGATCCCATGGCCTAGTTGGACCGTCCGCGCTGTGATTGGCTGGTTGGTTGTCAGGTAACTGGCTGATCTGACGCGGGGAGACAACCTTTGCTTCATATAATTATAATAAAATAATAAATCAAAAATGTTTTATAATCTTTAGTAGATAGACAGCAGCTACTATGGCAGAGAAAGAGATTGGGCTTTGTTTGGATAAGATAGTATTGCTGGTTTGGTGTGAATATTAAGTAAACGTTTTGTATTCTTAGATATTTGTTACTGATGAGTTAAGAAACTATTTAATAGTACAATTATAGTATAGTTGTAGTAATACTATTAGATTCAGCAAACTGAAGACTACTTCTTTTAAAGTTTGCTATTCTATTTGCATGTCAAATTTGGACAGTGCAAACAGCACTGTGCTGTCTCCGGGACAACCGACTGGCCAATCACGTGGTGTCACTTCAGGAGATGGGGTGTGTAGACGCTTGTCATTAGAAAGGCGGCTTCTTGTAGTTGGTGTTAGCAGTAGCATACAACACAAGTTAACAAGTACCGGGTATTATGGTTGGGACCACCTCTCACGTGAGACGATAATACAGTAGCCTAGCCTACTGCAGTGGTTCTCAACCTGTGGGCTGGGACCCCCAGGGGGGTCCCACACTGATTTTCCTTTATTTGGGGGGGGGTCCCCAGATGACGTAAAGTGACAATGTATGGACTTTTAAGACCTTTTTAATACCTAAAAAAGAAATGAAAAAAGACCATTACTGCATCAAAAGTTCAAACATTAAACTGTAAAAAATGGTCAAACATTGGCCAAATTGTCAAATAATATAAGAAAGAGGCAAACATTCTGAAAATAGCAGATCGAGGTGTTGTGAGCTTGTTGATCTTCTATTTTAACAATATTTATCTGTGGAACCAAAAACAAAATTGATGCCTCAACTCCTACATTCGAAGTGCTTATCAGGGTGGGGGGTCCCCCGTTCAAATATTATTTTGGGGGGTCCCCACCCAGTTCAAATATGATTATTTTGGGGGGTCGTGGCCTGAAAAGGTTGAGAACCACTGGTCTACTGGAGCCAGTTTGGTTTGAGAGTTGTAGTTAGACTTGCAGCGTTTCATATCATTAAGTTCTTAGTGACTCAAGAACATTTTCCATTCCCATAAAACCAAAAGTGAAACTTTGAAGGAGTTACCTGGGTTTACTTTCATTTCTGTGGAAATGTCTTCCATATCAAACCAAAGCAGCAATCAAGAGATACGTGTGTGTGTCCCGTCAGTCACATGACCACCAACTGAATGTGTGTTGTTGTTTTGTCTTTGTCACAAAGTCAAAGCACTTGTGCAACAAGAGAAATATTTTGACGAGCTGGAGTTGTACTGATATAGCTATAGAGAGATACACACACACACACACACACACACACACACACACACACTAGAAATGCATGACGGTATTGTCCATTTACATTGCAGTTTAAAAAAAAAAAGTGTTCTGTGCACTTAAAAGTGAAATACATGTTGACCTAAAGCACTGCATCAAGCAATTTCAGTGTATTTTTATTTGTGAGTGCAGTATTAGTTTTTAAGTGTTGATACATTAAGCACTGGCAGTAGTGACAGCCTCCATCCAAACGTTCATTCATTTGGCGTAAGCGTGAGATCATCATGTGTGCATGCTTTCATTTCATTGCCCAGTTTTTCATTCACTTAGTTGTGTGTGTGTGTGTGTGTGTGTGTGTGTGTGTGTGTGAGAGAGAAGGGGGGTTCATTCACTGTTTTTTTTAATCGATTTGAAATAAGAGAGAGAGCAAGATAACCCTTACCTCTCTTGGCAGCAGCAGAGCCAAAGTGTTAGGCTGTTTTGCATGCTGAGTATGACCTTGATTATGTAAAATGAATAGTGAAAGTTTCAGCTGATTTGTCCTGAGTGCGATCTGTTTTTATAGAAAATTTGTGCCATGTATAATCGTCCGTGTGTGAACGGGATGGGGGGGGGGGGGGGGTCGAATGACAGTTAATAGAAAGGTAAAGGGTTCTAGAGAAATGAAAGTGAAAGTTTCAGAGTGAGTCAATAAGTATTAAGTGTTCATGTTCAGAGGTCATCTGTGCCACACCCTTGTGGCTCAACCGGTTGTTGCAATATCCTCGGATCAAATCCAACTTGGTCATCCTCTCCTGTATAGTACTTGCCATCTCTTTACTGTAGCATATAATTTAAAAAATCCATTATACCTCACACATAAAGTGTGGGTGTGTGTGTGAGTGTGTAATGGAGATAATAAAATTGGGGCAGGTTGAGTGTTGGGTCTGTGACAGGTGCATCACTCAATGTGAGAAATAGTATGTTTTTGTGCCTGTGCATAGAGAGACTGCATATTGTACTGACAGTTTGAGAGAGAGAGAGAGAGTGTGTGAGATAAGAATAGTGTGTGCATGAGATAAGATAAGCAAGTGAATAAGGGGTCAAAAGGTAAATTGCATTCTCTAATACATTTTTATGAAGCATTGTTGCTCAAAATCCAGACCAGGACAAGGATTGAGTAACAGATCCGTTTATGGTGGCGTGGGTGCCAGCATGACAACCCTGATGATAAACTTATAGCCCTGCCCCAGCCTGGACAAGAACCAGTACACTGCAGAATATATCTAACTAAAAGTACAGTAAATGAAGGACTACAGAAAGTTCCGGTAGGCTGGACAACATGTAGCCCCGTTAGACACTTTCGGCAGCAGTTCTTTCCCAGGCTTTATCTCCCTGTGAGATGGAGATAAAACTAGAAACGAATTAGGTTAGCTCTACCCTATGACCTATCTTGGGTACCTGAGTCTGTGTTTGAGAGGCCATATATAAGTTCAACCCAGGTTGAACTGATTAATCTTGTAAATAATACTGTCTGCTACTGTTGGCTGAAATTTGCATCGTCACCATAAAGCTATTCAAACAAACGCTAATTATGCTATGCACCTGCCACAGGATACTAGGGTAATAGGACAGTGTAGAAAGACAAGAAACGGGGGGGTAACATGATGCAGCAAATCCAAAGCGTTTTGGAACTATTGAGTAGTTGACTTTTTGTACAATGTAGTTGGTGGCAGTTAGAGTTGGACTGTATCTGCCCTTAGGCCAGTGGGTCCCATTTTCTATTGTGTGAAGTTCAACCCAGAACACTACTCTTCTTTGCCGTAGCTCTCTAATCAGGGAGCACAGCCTAGATCTGGGGTACCAATCTGGGTTCCAGGACTAGAGGTGAAAAGAATTACTTAGCAGAAGAATGGTTCCCGAGTACTGGAGTTTGTAATCAGTGAAATAAAGTTAATCTTGTTTGAATTCTCAGACTGGCTGGCACATGTTGGTGATGATGTTGGTCCGTCCGTCCACCACCAAACAACGCATTTTATTTTGATTGAAGACTACTGGCTGGATTGCCATGGGATTTGCTGTATAGTGCTCCGCAGAGGATGAACCCTACTGATTCTTGTAACTCTATGGCCTTAACTCGACTGTAACGCCACCCCTTAGGCCAAAGTTTCTGATTGCATACAAGATATAATAAATCTATTGGACAGATTGCCGTGAGACTTCCTGAGAGCATTTACTGTACATATGCTCAGCAAGGTTCTTAATTGTCTCCGCCGAAGGTGGAGAATATGTTTTCGCTTTGTGTGAGCAAACATTGTTAGCCAAGCTAACATTGGGCAAGCTCCACGTGACACGTGTCAATTTGTTGACACCAATGCCTCTGATTGGCTAGAGGGACGCGTGACGAAATAAAATTCTATAAATAGGTGTGTCACTTCAAAAAGCCTCTACTTTTTGAAGTGAGGTAAAACAGGATCAATCAGACTTGATTGGAACAGTACCTTCAGTAAGTCCAAGTCACCCGTCTGTGCGTGTGTGTTTCCCTCTGAGAACACCTAACATTGGTCAAGCAAAGGCGCAGAAGGCCAAAGCTAAGAAAGCATACTCATCTACAATTGTAACGTAGAAGAGGACTAGAGTTGAAATGATCCCACAACAAAGCCGAACTCTTAATACGTGTCAATATGTTGACATCAATGTCTCTGATTGGCTAGAGGGACGCATGACGAAATACAATCCTATAATAAAAAGGTGTGTCACTTCAAAAAGCCGTTTACGTTTTTGAAGCGAGGTAAGACAGGATCAATCAGTCTTGATTGGAACAGTATCTTCTAGTCCAAATCACCCGTCCGTGCGTGTGTGTGTCCCTTTGAGAACACCTGACATTGGTCAAGCAAAGGCGCAGAAGGCCAAAGCTAAGAAAGCATACTCATCTACAACAGTAACACAGAAGAGGACTAGAGTTGAATTTTTAAACATTAGAAGACAAAATATGATTTTTAAATCATTTTTTTTTAAATAAATATTTCTTTAACATACACCTTTTTATTTAAGTACAGTATATATCTTTTACTCTACTGTATCTCATTAGTTATTGCTATGATAATATAATTGCTATAGTCTGCTGGCGGAGACTTGTGCTCCGAGGAGCACATTTTCTAGTTAATTAATGCTTCCGATTCTGGTGGCCCTACGGCCTTTCCTTTAGGCCAAAAACACCACATGCACAAAATATCTCAAAATCCAGTTGGGTGGCCTCAAGGAGCTGCTAACAGTGTTTTTAGAGTCTAGTTGTGTTTAAGTATGCTTGGTTTACCAACCAGGCCAGTGTCATTATTTCAGCAGTCACAAAGTATATTAATAGACAGGAAGAACATTAAAATGACTTGTCTATTGTTTGTCAAGTGTCCTTCCTTGAGCAAGGCGCTTCCCTCAAAAGCTGCACTGGAGATTCACTTGTCAGTAACAAAAGTTCCTGGTTTTACAGGGCAACTTTCAGGTGACTGTTGAACAGAATGTGCTTTGTCAATTTGACGTTTTTAAAGGAGGAATCTCACGCTAAATGAGGGTGGACAACAGAGGCAACAAAAAGTGTGTTGACACTGATTACATTTCATGAATAGTGTCATACCCTGAAGAAGACCTATATTGTGTCGAATCGTTGGTAAAATAAAAAATAAAAGTTATTGCTTAGTGACTACGAGCCGTGCAACCTCTTTTCTTTGCAACAGTTATTTATCTCCTGTGGTCAGCACCTCCTCACTACCAGTGTGCGCTCCTGTTCATTGTTTGCATGAATAGTGTCTTTCCCAGGTGAGGGGCACTTGTTTTGTTAAACGAGGGTATGGTGATTGTACTTGCCGATTTTCTTACCGTCTTTTCTTTCCTCGTGTCACCGCTCCTCTGTTGTAGAAAACTAGCTAGATTGTCACACAGTCAGTCCATCACATTAGTCCGTTGTGGTGATCCAGCCAACAGACTGCCTGAACCAGCCTGTCAGTTGTTAAGTTGGGTCAGTCAGCCAGTCAGTCAGTCAGTGTACTCTGTAGTTGGAATGTACCCAAACAATCAGTCAGTTAGGAAGGATTCAGTCAGTCAGTCAGTTCATGAGTCAGGCCGTCGGGATGTGTAGTTGTTATTCAGGCAACTTAAATTAACCATCTTGGCCAGTCAACCAGTTGGAATTTGGTTTTGTATGTAACCTGACTTGTTGAGCTCTATTCTGAGTGCTGCCAACATCTCTGATATCACTACTATCTTGTTATTGTGTCAGCGTGTCTCTGTCATTGAGTCAATGGTGTTTTCAGATGTCTTTTGTCTGATTGTTCCCACATGTCTGTGTCTAGAGATTGTGTGGATATGTCCACATGTGGCTCTGTTCTATTAATATCTGGTCCAGCAGGGGAAATTCAGTTTCAGCTTCACCCAGCTGATGGCTGCTCTGATGGTCATGATGATTGGATGGGGGGTCGGATTTCAGTTGGGGGTTAAGTGTCTTGCTCAGGGACACGTACTGTAGCTGGGGCCGGGATGCAGGCTGACTTTCTGTTTCCCAGACGGCTCCTCTACCATTCAGCTATGGCCACTATAGCCACCAATGGTGTGTAGATTTCCTTTGGTTGGTCTTTTTCAGAGACTAGCTAGCCACTCTTTTCTTAACAAAGAATAGCTTCTGTCTGTGATTCTGCCTAAAGCTACTCATATACAACGTGATGTATATACATACGTATTGCGCTTACAGGACCAATCAAATGAGTACATTCAATCGATCTCACAAAGTGCACCCAGAACAGAAACAGTAGTCAAACTCAAACTGTGTACAAAATAATGTAACAATGTTTTCAGTGCAATAGGGAGAGTGGTGGTACCGTCATAAGCTTAGAGGGAGTCACTCACTCATATGCCAAAAAAGAACTGATTTACAATCTAACAACGCCTCACTTTGCGAAGCGTCGGAACACAACACTACCGTGAGGGACTGACAACACAGTTTACAAACAGGCTGCAGATTTAGCGCGCACGCACGCACGTACACACACGCATAGAAACAAAAGTAATTATTTTCATGTTATATATATATATATATACATTTCATAGTTTACTTCAGAGTGGCTGATTGTGATGATGGTTCTGAACAAAGGTACGGTAGTTGAGGTGTGTGTACATTGAATTGCAGTTTGCCATGTCACTTAATGATTACTATTTAACTGATTGGCTGCTGCTTTATTATTTGCCAGAGTAGATTAACAAGCCATGTGCCGGACCACCCAACGTGGGTTTTGTTTCAGAACTTATCACCGTTTTCAGCTCTCAGGAGTTTGGGTCTATCTTCACTCCACTCAAAATTATGCAAATGATGGTATTCCTTATGTTTTTAATGTTTATGATAGTAATTGAAAATAGCATATTATGCTAAGTCTATATAGTAATATTACTCACTGGTCTTTTACTTTTTTTAAAGTATCTACCTGCCCGTAGGACAAAATGTTTAGTTTGTTCCCTTACGTGTGTGTGTGTGTGTGTGTGTGGGTGGGGGTAGTCCAGGCCAACATGACAGATACAACATTTAATGAGTCAAAATTTCAACATATCCTCATTTTCCTATCTTCCAATAATCTAAGGGGGAAAATGAATAATTCACCAAAGTAAGATTCAAATATTTAATTTAGAGCCATATATATCAGCCACTATGACAGTATCACATGTAGGCTATGTGTAATTAACCTGACTTGAGTCTGTTTATGATTTGTGTGTGAAGGGAGACCTGTCCTGCATTGACACCGTCTACTCTGTATGGACTCTGGAGCCAGAGTTACTGTCGGGGCAAGCAGAGGCTTTTAGTTTGTTCACTGGTAGATGTGAAAACAATCAACGTACCTGAATGTCTTTGTCTGTCAGGGAAGCTCTGCCATGCCGCTCCTTTATCTGAAAACACACACATTGTACATAGGCACGCACGCGTCACAGTCTGCATACATACAGTGCTCACTTTGGCATAGTTAACATAACTGCGTATACACATTCACTGACATTTTTATCTCTGGGACCTCAACCTTGACTGTTAAATAGTCAGTGTTCATTTAACTCTCAGATATGTACAAATTGAACAGGTCCACTTGGTTCAATTTGTACTGTCTCGGAGTTACAGACCTGTTAAGAGTCTGTTTCATTCCTAACTATCAGTTGTTTAGCTGGGGACCCCCTGGAAGCCCCTCAAGTACCCCAAGGGGGTTCCCAGACCCTGCATTGAGAACCAGTGGTCTAAACACAAAAGAACCACAGGTATATGCATGTGTCCGTCTTACAAACATCGCTCAGCCTGTGTGTGTGTGTGTGTGTGTGTGTGTGTGTGTGTGTGTGTGTGTGTGTGTGTGTGTGTGTGTGTGTGTGTGTGTGAGATTATGTTTTGGCAGAACGGAGAGATTATGTTTTGGCAGAACGGAAGATAAAAGTGCAGTGATTCTTCTCAATTTCCTGCATTTCTTCATCTTTTTAAGAAAATACTGCTTAAACACAGACGCTTGCCATGTACAGCTGTGTGCCTGCGTCGTTATCCCACCCTAATTACAGTAATATGTTTACGTGTGTGTATGGTCCTGTGTGTTAGATAAATGCCAGTGTGTACTACTGTGTATCTGTTGTGGCAACATGACGGTGTTGTATGTGTACTGGACCAAAGTGTGTCTGTGTGTGCTGGCTCTATTTTGAGTTTAAAGCTCTGAAGGATGGACACTGGACAGAGAGGGTTAGTGAAACTAAGTAGCATGACATTTACCTCTGGACTCAACTCCGTCTGACTCGAACTCTATTTATAAACACGTACCAAAAAGAGTTTGGACAATATGAAAATTTCATGTCACGATTATTGTGGCCAAAATAATTGCGATTAACGATATCACGATAATAAAAAAAATGCTTAAAATCTTAAAATGGCACTTTAGTTAACCACTTGCACCCTACTGTAGCATCCGTATTCTGGTGGGAACGTTCCCCCAGCATCAAGGCCAGTTTCACAGGCCGTTATGCCACTGGTTTCCTAGAGTTCCTTCTCTCCTTGAGAATGTGTGTGTGTGGGATGGGTATGTGTGTGAGAGATTTGGTCTTGCCCTCAAACACGCAGCATAAAACCTAATTTATACTGCGTCACAGTACCATCCTTTGTTCTTCAGTTGAAAATCTGTTATTTTCACTCAGTGAAACAAGTCATATAAATTAGCCCTAATGACATGTCAGTCGAGTTTTAACACTTAGGACATATTACTTACTTCCACTTTGTATTTTGTTGTACAAGCCATTTCAAAGACAATTTCTTTGTCAAACGTTACAGTGGAGTGGGGACGGCATGCAACATGCAGTTCAAACTTAAGAGCATTGTGATGATGTGGCCTGTGCAGTAACTGGGTGACCAAAAGCAGTTTCCTCAAATTTGGCACTCTGGGAGACCATTGTTTTAGAAGTCACCGGCAAATTCAATTTACATTTTGGCTTTTTGAATTCAGAGAAGAATAACCAAACAACAAGGCTGGCTCCCGTGGTAAGAGTGCATACCACATGAATAAGGCTATAGACTAGTCCTTCATGCAGCTGGACCAGGTTCGAATCCCGTCTCTCTCCTGCCCTTCCTTTCTCTGTTCACTGTTCCTATCCAAATCAATCAACAACAAAAAAAGAAGCTCCAAATTAGTCCAATCTCTATGGCTACATAGTAAACTGGGAAAGGTTAGCAGTGCAGATCTGCAGGCTTTGAGCAGTGAATAAAATAATGCATAGCCTAATAATTAAAATAACAGTGTTTTCCATGACCGTTTAAATGATGAACAGGTAAACCTGAGTACAATTTCAGTGGAAATTTTCAGTGGAAATATTAGGAGGATATGTGCTGCAGTTTTATCATCAGGGGCATTTAGAGTTTTATGTGGGGCAATTTGTCCGTTGCTGCTGTGGTTGCACAGCTAAATCCTCAAATGACCCACAGGTCGCTATGGAAATCCCTGCAGTTTGTTTAATTGGTTGGTGGACGGCTACAATCAACCCTGTGTGTTTAATGTGTGTTTATTCAATGTCTGTCTGTGTGTGTGTCCATTATTGTGTGCAGTCTGCCTGCATTGTTAGTGTTTGCATGTGGCCATCTGGTGTGTGCGCGCGTGGTTGCAGGGCAGGGCAGGTCTGGACATGTCTTCTTAGGTTGATAGAGGTTTCTCAAGCTGTCGTATCACAGTAACCACTGTGATGCCATCGGTCAGCTGATTGTGGGTGAAGAACTAACCAGAAACACACACACACACACACACGGAGTGTTCAGTGATGGTGTTGCTTCTGGAATGTTACTCACCCTCGATGACCTTGGGACCAATCCCACCAAGTCCTTCCCACTGTGTTCCCTATGCTGTCTCTCTCTAACGCTTTCCTGCGGTCTGCCTTGATGAAGAAAAAAGAACAGGGATAGTGTCCACTATTGGATACAGACACAAAAGCTTGTGTATATTTTAAGAACTTGCCACAGGCTTTGGTTAGTATCGTTAAACATGCTAATGCACTGACTCAATCTCATTGGACTGTGAAACTACTGCTGGAATGAATAGTGTTCATCAATTCATCAAAAGAAATGTAAACTAAACTACAAAATCTTTGTGTCCTGCCTTGTAACAGAGACAGAAAAGCTTTGTGACCGAGAATTGTGTACGCGACTACGCGGTGCCAAATAATCCAGATTTCTCAATAGATGTCTGAGCAATCTCTTCCTGAAAGTGATTAAGGCTCGCATTTTGTAAATAAGATGGCTTTTCAAATCTCTTTTTGAAAAAATGGCATTTGGCAATTAACCACAACTCAACTTCCTTGAACTAGAGACACGTAGACAATCTCCTCTTGTGTAACAAAGGTTACTTAGGCATTCAAACCGCAGTCAAATGGAATTAAGTCCAGAGAAAGCACAAACGCCTTAGGCCTTGCCTGAGGCCTAGCTTGCTAAAAATCTAGTTTTCATATATTTCTCCTGAATCCTGAGCTAGTGCGTTGAGCATCTCCCTATGGCTGTCCATATCATGAAAGTTATTACTGTTCAAGAATTCAAGTCAGTACTGTGCTGCACAGTTTGTGCTGTACTTTACATCCTACGATAAAATATACAAAACTCTGTCCTCATCAATTTTTTTCTCCTCACTTGGTTGACGATTCAATCTGAAATTGCACATTGGCATATTCAGGGATTAACTAAACATTTTTCATAGCATTTCTGCCATGGGCTATGAGATCTGCGTTCACAGTCCCAACTCTGCATGTAGTTGGGGCATGCACCGCGCGCATCCCCGGTTATGGACAAGTATTATTCTATTATGTTTGTTTATTATATTATGCACAGTTATATGCCTATTTGTTATACTGTATTCTACACACGCATAAACTGAGGAAGGCCTTAGGCTGAAACGTCTGTGTGCTGTTTTTCTATGCCCTGCTAAAATAGAGTGCAGACCTCTTTATTTGTTGATGCTAAAGTGTGTACTGTATGTGTTCTGCCCTCCCTAGGTAACGCATTACAAGCAGTACCCTCCCAACACAAGTAAAGTGTACTCCTACTTTGAGTGCCGCGAGAGGAGGCCAGACCCCAGTCACCCCACCAAGAATAGGAAAGTCAAGTACGACGAAACCGTCTTCTATGGTCTGCAGTACATCCTTCACAAATACCTCAAAGGTAAGGGTCTGCTACACCAACCAAACTGTACCCCAGCTAAAGGAGTGTTTCCTTTCCTTATTTTCACAGGCAATTGGTCCAGGAGAATTCTACATGCGGTCCGCTTGTACTCGGAGCCAACTGAAATGAGTTCTAGCACAAATCTAAAAATAAATGTTCATTATTGTTAGAAATCGTGTCCCAAGTGCCAAACATATCTACTTTCTGCCAGAAAAGGACACTCAACTAGTGACGTTTAAGTCTGGTTTGGCTTTCAAGCGGAAACTGGTGATTTAAATTGGAACCTTTAGAGACCTGCCTTTTAAACTGAACGAGAGGGGGGGGGCAAAGATATGAGTTTAAAGAGACTGATTGTCTCACTCCATCTTGTCTCTTCAATGGATTTCATGGTGTTAAGCTGAGGTGCTGTAGAGACATAGAACCATAGAGTTAAAAAATAATAGAGAGGGCACCGGAAATCCCCGCCCATCCACTTGTATGGAGTTGCTCACCATACATGTGACGGGCGGGGCCTATTTAGGGGCTATGTGACGCGTTTTTCGTCACGCTTCATCTCCGTGTGCAAGCTCGTGAATCGAGCCCATTGGTCGAAATCGTTCATGTGTCTGGTCCCAGCCATAATAAGCTGCAGTATTGATTGGCCAGCATGTCCAATGCGCTTGGACATGCGCATGTCCACTACTCCCTCTCGCTTCTGGGGGCTTGCATAGAACCAGGGATGAGAAGAGAAAGGCGAAGAGGACAAAACAGCAGCTGCTCTTTGACCATCCATAGAAGAAGAACGTTCAGCTGCCTGTTGAACGGCTTCTCCCTCTGAACTCAAAGATTAGGCCAAAGCACGGCTTCTCAGTTGCTGGTCTGTGACCCGAAAGGGTCGCTGGTGCATTCTCACGTGCATTTGTACTGTATGTGTGTGTGTATGTTCCTGTGCGTGTTTCGAGTTTGGACAAAGGGATGCCTTGTCAGTGTATGAGGGAAAGTCTATTTTCTAAACTAATTTGATAACTAATGGACACTAGATTAGTGTTCCACTCTCTCTCTCACTCTTTGTATCTCTGTTGGTTTTCTTATCTCGGGTGTCAGTTGATCTCTTCTTTAATACCAACGTCTCTGTAGTTCGTGTTTCTTTCCCTGTCTTACTGCTTTTCTCAATCTGATTGTATCTCAGTGTGGTATTTTTATCCCTTCCCTCTTCTCTGTACGTTTTCGTCTACATTTTTTGAGAATGATACCGACTTTGAGGGGAATAATTCACAGATTACCGATATGATGGCCTGGATAGTGTTTGTTTATTTATTTTTTTTACCTGTGATGAAAATAGAACTGTTCTATGTGGATTTTGCACCAATTTTGCCACACACGGCTCTAGAGCTACAGGTTACCTACCCTTACCTTAGCCCTATGCATACGGGATAACTACTAACTTGGTACACGCATAAAATACTGGCATAACGTAAAAAATATATATTTATCAAAATTAGGAGATGGTCAGTTTGCACGATAATAAAATCACAGAGGTGCACTGATAGCCCACTAATTACTGTATGAAAGACTAGACCTAGACTTTAAATAAATAATTCTGGTGATAAACTATTAGCTTTAGCCAGATAGCTAGCTTAGCTGGAGTTGTGATTAGCTTGCTCGCTATCAAAACGAGCACCATCCTCACCTCATGTCAGTAGCGTTAATTCCATAAATTACTGCTATGAGCTTGCTACCAAGCTTATCCAATATGGCAATAAATTCCTCCGTTATCTACAAGATGGGGATAAATCTAAATTAATCCTGTTCTCAATATATATTTTATGAGTTTTATTTTATAACTACGTGTTAAACATATTGCTCCTACATATTGGTAATGTGCCCTTGAAGCGAGCCCTGCTTTCTCACTGGGTCGTAGTAACACGCCCCCTTCTGTGACGCACGCGGAACTGCTTCGCCCCTAGTCATGCGTCTCATTCCATGAGGATGGCACTGCCCGGCTGATGGAAAATAAACATTTACGATTCTGTCCCTATCGTGCCTCTCGTTGGTCAAGCCCGCCAGAGACGGAGCGCCTCCGAGGTTTTTTGCTACTACTGAACAGACTACTGCTGTAGTCTGTTCTCACCAAGTGGGCCGAGTGGTCCGACCTCGCTGGGGGCGATGCCTAAAACTAACCGTAATACCTTAATCCCAATAAAATAATTTATTAAGACACACTAGGTAAGCACGGTAACAACGTCGGGAGGGATTCGATTCCCGAGCTTCCATCAGGAAGCCTGATGCACGCCACGGAGATACCTGGTAATGCAGGGGTTTGGAAGTTATTTAACGCGGTCCGCTCATGTGAGAGGCAGTTCCGTGTGTGTCACAAAAGAGGGCGTCACCAAGTTACTACTACGACCCGGTGGCAAAAGCTGGTGCGTGTCCTTATACCAATACAATTTCTCCCCCCTCCCCTCTCTCCCTTCTACACTTCACCTATTTTTCTTCTCTCTTCTCTGTTTCTCGTTGCTCTGTGTCCTGAATAGGCGTTTCCTATTAAGGAGATATGTGTTTAACGTTTCCTTTATACTGAATTCAAACGCCCTATTATAATAACGTGTTTCTTTTGCTTAATGTTTTATGTAAAGCACATGGAATTGCCTTGTTGTTGAAATGTGCTATACAAATAAACCTGCCTTACCTTCTCCTCTCACCACTCCTCTCCTGTGCCCCCTACCGCTCCTCTTCTTCCTCACCCCCTTACCCCCTTAGTTTTCTCTACCCCCCTCTCTCCTCCATTAATCTTCTTTTCCCTCTCCTCTCTTCCTTCCTCCACTGTACTCCTGTCCTAAAATGTGTGTGTAATATAACGCTGGCTCTCCTCTCCTCCAGGTAAGGTTGTTACTCCAGAAAAGATCCAGGAAGCAAAGGAAGTGTACAGAGAACACTTTCAGGATGATGTCTTCAACGAGAAAGGCTGGAACTACATCTTAGAGGTCAGAAAACACACACACACACACACACACACACAGAGAAAGCAAGCCTTCAATTAGATTACCTTCATATTGAATTTAGTGGCTAGATTGAGTTTGCGATCTCCCTAAACAGCTTTTGATCATAAAACCAAAGTCATTCACATCTGACCACATTCACCAAATGGTCAAAGACAACAACAGAAAGTCACGCGACCCATGTTCCCAGTCATAGGCTAATGTTAACAGGGATCTTATATCTATAACATGGCCTGTTGGTCACTCACCACAGGCCATGTTATACTGTAGGTATAAGAGGGAGGAGGGGGTGTAGTACGTGCGTTCACCGCATGTCAGGGCTTCACAATATGGACACAATTTCATAGTCAAACATTTACTTTGCTGTGCCTTTACAAATCGCTCTTATTTTTAACTGACGACCGGAAGTCAAAGGTTTACTTTCATCCGACTTGACGAATATGCTAAGCTTTGCAATGGTCATGGAACTCACTGATTTGTTCAATAAACAAATGTCAGTACTGCTGTTTTGCATCTGACATAGGGAACCAACGTTTAAACAGTGAATTTTTCTAAGCTGCTTGCTGCATTCAGGTATTTTCACACGTCATTTAGCAATTCATTTGCAATGAGATGCGAGCGAGCAAGTAGGGAGCCGCAGGACAGACGGCAAGTGCTTGCACACGCCCACCCGTACTAGAGTTAAATAGTCTTAAAGGGAAAGAGGGCTTAAATGAGCTGAAATTGAAATAAGCTATTAAACACTCAGTGTGTGAAATTTGTGATTACAAATTTAGCCGTACATGCAGGGCGAACGCGGCAGTGTGCATCATGCCATTTTGCAACGTTAATATCTTGCATGCTCATATGTAGATAACGATATGGTAATGATCCTTCAGCCCCAGTGCATGTTTTCCTGTGAGGGTGTAGGGCGTGTGATGGGTTGATGTTGTGTACATGATGGAAAACACAACTACATTATTATGTCATTGTGGTAGCCTAGGTCTTTCTTACGTTTAGTTTCGTGCACTGACCAGTTCCGTCTCGGCGGTGCGCTGAGACTGAACTGGTCTGGCGGAATACCTGCACCACACTAGGTTTTACACTTTCTAGTACCTTGACCTTTATTATAACTTTTATTTCTTTAATTACCTACCTGTATATTTTACGAGTCTGGCCTATGTGATAAACAAAGGCTTTGATTGAATCTTGTGTTATCTTAGTGCAAATAACCCCTAAACTAAAACGTGTATGTCTGTGTGCATTTCTTTGTGTTCTTGTTTATGTGTGATTCCCAGAAATACAATGGCCAGCTGCCCATACAGATCAAGGCTGTTCCTGAAGGCAGTGTGATTCCTCGAGGCAACGTTCTGTTCACCGTGGAGAGCACAGACCCAGAGTGTTACTGGCTCACCAACTGGGTGGAGGTAACACACGTTTTACATATGTCTACATTTCGCACTGAACCACAACCCTAGCGTCCTTATTCTGGGCATGTCACCAATGATGAACAATCGGGCAAAAATAGTCAAAGATACAACAAAAATAACAGGTTTCAGTGGTTAAACAGTATGTGTAATTAGGTAGATGCGTTGTTGTTGTTAAGACTAGGTTCAGAAAACTGGGAATGGGATGATCAGATTTTTGATGGGTTCACTGGAGAAAAGATGATGAACACCTGTTGTATTATAGCCTTGTATGCTTATTTTATAATGGCTTTTAGGGCTGTTATGTGTTATCCTGGAAACCAGACGAATCTGCCAGTGCAAAACTAATTAAAAGTAGCCCTCGGCAGATTAGTCTGGCCAGCTCGGTTGTGATTGGATTTCCCTGCCCAAGTTGTGGGGCACCAATCAGGAACCAGTATGCGAATATGAGACGGGTTTATCACCAGAGGCATTTTTTTTTAATCCGCTCCTTGGAAATGCAGGTTCCAGACTAAAAATCTACTTTGTGATTTTAGTCTGGCGATGCCATGCTAATGTTAGTATTATGTGTTTAGTGTTGTTATTTATGTATTGTTTTTATTGTGTATTATGGAGCACCCCAACCTAAGTTTTTCACAGTGCATGTACTCGTACATCCTCGTGACAATGCATCTCTTGAATCTTGAATCAACCTTTAAAAAATTCAAATAGGATCAGTTTGGGAGCCCAAAATGAGCCCAGCATTCTTTGTTCCTTTAGTGTTGTTCTGCCTTTCTTTCACTTAATTGGATAGGATAGGATACGAGGATAACAGTTTATTAATCCCCCAGGGGGAAAGAGCAGCAGCAGAGAGTAAAAGAGTTTTATTTTTATTTTTATTGCACAACAACAGATAACTTACAACAATAAACTACTCACTCGCAGGCAGACACACGAGCGCACACACACACACATGCTACATATGGTGTAATCACTCACAAACTAGGACTGGGCCCGAACATCCGAAGGTTAGAACATTCATTTGTTCTATTCGATCTCAATTATCGTACGTTTGTACGTTAGTTTCTTTCTTTTCTCGCTCGGGCTAGTCATTATGCACTTTGCTAGCCATCCTGTTTAGGGAGGATACAGAAACTGTCTGTCTGCGTGCATCAGGTGCGGCCATAGCTGAAGGGGTAGAAAGGCCGTCTGGGAATCGGAAGGTTGCCCGGTTCACTGTCCCCGTCCCCCCAGTCTGTGTGGAAGTGTCATTTAAGTGACATTTAAGTGTGTGTGTTTGCAAATTACAAGATACAGTAGGCCGGATCTGAGCACTGAGCAGTAAATAGTACTGCGGAAAGCCCACAGACAGAGACTGCCCACCTAACTACGTAAGTTTGTTTACTTCTAATGGCATGCCCCCCCATCCCCCACCCACACCAAAATAAATAACTCAAAGGTTTTGTTCATAAATACCAACAAATCTCCGACACACACCCACACAGACACAAAATAACGGCACAAAAATCAATTATACTCGCTCACACATATACTCACTCGTAAGCACACCCACACTCAAACAAAAATACACACCAGTGTGTATGTTCGTTTGCCAAAGATATTGACAGGATTAAGCGTAAATGAGTTATTCAAGAAAATCAAATACTTGACCTAGCCAATGTACTGTTCACTGAAAAGCAATTGTTTCCGGAATTAGTCGGAGCCAGCCAGGCGGTGTCTGCCAAGTTAACTGAGTTTACATTTGCGTACAGATGTAATGGTTCTTCATGTGATGCCGGATATCGTCAGATATCTCCAGCGTTGGAGGGTATTTCCACCTCAAACGATCAATTACTGCATACTAGTGACTTCACATAGGAATAACGTTTGTTCTTAACCCATTCAGACCTGAGGCTGATTCCTCAAATGTCTTCTAAAGTTGTCTCCTAACAGTTTTCTGAAAAACTGATGCGATATCAGTTGTGCTCAAACCTTTTCATGTCAAATGTGTTGTTCCGGGGACCCCCAGAAGCAAAGCTTTGAGTTAAAAATGTTCGCTTGAAAAATATATGTATATATATTCAAAGATTTGCACAAATGTTCACGATTTTTCAAAAATAGCAGATCTGTAAGCTTATAAGCTTTTAGTAGCCAAAGTATAAAATAATGGTTAATGTGGTTAAAATGATATTCTTGTGATATTAACTACTTTTTAACTGAAATGACACAGATGCTTTCTCGGATTGAATGGGTTACATTTTTAGGTTTCGGGCAATTTTATAGTTTTTTTCCCTCCGCCTTGAGATAAGACAAGACGCATGGTCACAGAGAAGAAGAGTGACATCACAACACAGGTCCTCCAGCCGGAATTGAAAAAATAATGCTTCTCAGCTGTGCATCATCAGACTTCAGAGTTGATATAGAGAGGACTTGAAGGGCTCTGGTCAAACTCACTTCTGTCAGTCGTGACTCAGCAGTATTTAACACACTTACGATGACACACATAATTTCTCTTCCTCTCTCCCTCCCCCTCTCTCTTCCTCCCTCTCTCTCTCTGGGCTTAATCTACAGAAACATGATTCTCAATCAAAGATTCGATTCGTGAAGTTGCATCATAGAGTCTAATAAATGTCATCTGTCTCTCTCTCTCTCGCTCCCTTATACCTATATCTTATACCTATTATAATCAGTGCAGAACGCAGATTTGACAGTATTTATTACAAACGCCGAATCTTGTTGAAAAGTTGGGACGGTATGGAAGGTGATGATAAAAAAAAGAAGGCAGTCTAATTGTTCTTTTTCATAAGACAATGTCACGTTGAGTGCACAACAATCCAAGGAGATCTGGAACTCATAGGTCACACTCTGTTACTTGAACACAGGGAATGCAAGTGTGACACACGCACACACAAACCAAAGCATATACACATACTACTCACAATGCAACATACACACTTTCATTCTTCATGGTCCATGTACTTTGAGTACACTGTAAAATAATGCATGCACACTCAAATTCACAAGCTCACAGGAAGTAGTTTAACTGGGTCTGATGAAAATAAGTACACACACACTCCACGGTAAATGCCAACCAGATGAGACAAACACACACACACATTCTCCACACCTCATATCATTGCAGACAGAATCCTCACATCCAGTCAAACCGTGCACATGCAATTCAATTCAAAGGGCTTTATTGGCATGAGAAAACATACGTTTACATTGCCAAAGCAGAAAGCACAATACAACAATACAGCAATACAATCAAAACAAAAATATGTACATTTGAAAGTCAGAATCTTCAATAGATCAATTTCTATGTACCAAGATCACTGGGTGCAGGTATAGTGCCGGAATATACACAATGATTAGTCTTTAGGGTGGTTGTGTTCCGTTTGATATCCTTCTCCTATCACAGCAACTCACGAATCTTGCTGCTGTGTTTGCACATTGTTGTACTTCGCCCAGCAGATATGGGAGTTTTTTGTCATTGGTCATGTTTTCAAAATCTCCGTGTGTGGTTGTAATCTGTGGGAACTATGCGTCTCTGATGTCTTGGTACAATGGACAGACGGTTAGGAAGTGTAGTTGTACACATACAAAACAGGCACCCTGCTGTCCCTCAGATGTGATTTAACACTCACTCTCACACACACACAGAATTCTTCATGAGGGATATAAATATATACACACTAAACACACACACAGCTGACATAAAAATAGACCTAACTCAGCCCAGTGTCCTTGGATAGTGGCTCTATGTCACCAGGTCTCTCACACTCACACACACACACACACACACACTCACTCACACTCACACTCACACTCACTCACACTCACTCACACTCACTCTCTCACACACACACACACACACACACACACACACACACACAAATTGTCACTCGCTCTGTCTCTCTCTCATCCTCCCTCCCTCTCTCTTCCCGCTGTCTAGCTCTCTCTATTCTCTGTCTCCCTCTCTGTCTTACCCTTTTTTCTTCCCCCTCATTCCTTTTCTTTCTTCTTTTATCATCTAATCTATCCTCATCTCTCTCTCTCTCTCTCTCTCTCTCTCTCTCTCTCTCTCTCTCTCTCTCTCTCTCTCTCTCTCTCTCTCTCTCTCTCTCTCTCTCTCTCTCGCACAGTTTTCCTCTTCTGCTTTCCTCCCTCAGTCCTCCTCTTTTCTCTGCCCCTCCCCCTCCCTCTCCTTCTTTATGTCCTTCTCTGTCATTGCTTATGGCGCTCCATTTTGTTCTGGGACATTGACCAATGTGGGACTGTGTGTGCATGTGTGGGTGTGCGTGCACATGCGTACAGCCCCTCCCTGCCGCTGGCATTCTTGGTTTGTCGCATTATGATGATGCCACAAAAGTGTGTGTGTGTGTGTGGTATATATATTTTGTTTTATATATATATATATAACTGAAATGACACAGATGCTATATATATATATAAATTTATGTTAAAATCAATGCAGCGGCAAGGCAGAGCCAGCATGACCTTGCATGCATCAGGGAGTGTGTATATGGAATGTGTGTTTCTGTGTCTGCCTGTCTTTCCCAGCCTCTTTCAGTGAATGTGTGCCTCTCTGTCTCTACGTGTGTGTATTTCTCTGGCAGTCACATGATAGTGATGAGCACATCAGGAAACATGTGACCTGCCGTGTGTGTGTGTGTGTGTGTGCGCGAAGAGACACGGTTTCCTCCCAAATAAAGGAACAATACCTCACCCTGAATCTTCACACAGCAACAGTTGGCCGTGAGGACATAGCAAGTGGGCCCCAAAATAATTGTCAAAACACTAATATTTTAATGATAATTGGTATGAAAACATAAATGTAAAAGAAATGTCATGGCATTCTGTTCTTTAAAACCTTGAAAAAATGGTTTCCGATAAATAGGAACTTAAATTATACTACGTTAGTTCCATTGATCCAAGCTGGAAAACAATCGATTTATTGATTGATTGCTCATTAAAATAAACACGCTCTGAAAATGCACGCTTTTGAGATTTTCAAGTGGACCCTGATCCAGAAAAGGTTGAGAACCACTGCATTCCTTCTCTGTAAGCACTTTGTAAACATAACCACTTTTATTTTGGCTGATCTACAAGCTCATAACTGCTATTTTTGAAGATTTCTTTGGGGGTAAATATCCAGTTTAATACAAAAAGGAAATCCTACAATTGTTTTAAAAGCTATTTCAAAAGATTAATACAAAATCTAAAGTGAAATCAAACATTTTCTGAAATTAGTAGAATTTCAAACATTTTTCAAAAGAACTTCATATTTGAAAAAAAAAACTTAAGGAGTAGCCTATTGAAAATGTCAGATCGACAAACTCACAACGTGCGTTGTGCGCTTGTAGATCTGCTATTTTCACCAGGCTACTCCCTTTTGGGTCAAATTCACCTTTAGGGTCTCGAGCTAAAGGCTTTGGGAACCACTGACTTAAACCATCTACTGCACTTCTTTGACAGGTGTCCCCCCAGGGGTCAATATTGTGCCCCTTAATTTTTTCCATCGATAACAAATCTCTTTGCCGAAAGGTTCACCTATTATAACATGCCCGGAATAGGGATGCTAGGGTTCATGTGCTTGAGCAAGATAAGCCCTCAGAGTATGGACTCAACCTCATGGGATTCTGCTGTTCCATTGGATCTGATGAAGGCTGTTTCACTGTGTTGTCATACAGTATTTATTGAGTTGATTGAATTGTACCATTATGGTATGGTGACTGTTGTTATATGTCACCGAGGCTTAGTGTCTGGTCTACGGCCGTTTCCATTGACACACACGCACACATACTTGGCATGCACAACTTAACCATGCCCATACACACACGCACACATGCTGTAATAATATTGACTTGCCCTTTTCAAGTTGATTTGGCATGAACAAAGCCACAGGCCTCCTGTCCCCTGCCAGAGGCCTCACGCTACTGTTTCTGGGCTATATTTACTTTGTCCAGGAGTTGCTTGTAAATCCCCCATTGAGCTTCTAAGTATGAATGGTGCAATAAAAAAAAATGGTTATCATTGTTCTGCTGGCTTTTATCTAATCACCTATATTTCCACCTCTCCTCCCCTGCATCTTCTTGGCTCCATCGTCAGACCATCCTGGTGCAGATCTGGTACCCCATCACTGTAGCAACCAACTCCAGGGAGCAGAAGAGGATTCTGGCCAAGTACCTCCTGGAGACATCTGGGAAGTTGGAGGGTCTGGAGTATAAACTGCATGACTTCGGCTACAGAGGAGTGTCTTCACAAGAGGTATTCACAGCATGACACAGCAGTGAGACTGTTTACTGGACCATGGGGGAGGGGACATTTCTTTTCTGCATTCACCCAGCAGATGGGTGCTCAGGGCGGGGGAGCTGTTAGGGGTTAAGTGTCTCATGGACACTTGTGTCCTGTGTTCACACTAGCAGTGCCAAAGCTGATGATACAAACTGACGCCCGGCAATTGTCATAGCGTGGCTACAAAAGCTACAAAACAAAGTTCAGCTGGCTTCAACTTTTTTTTCAGCGCACCAGTGACGGAAGTGAAGCGTCAATCAATCATATGTTTTTGTTTCACCATTTCCACTCCCCTTCTCTCTCCACACAATTCCGGCTTGTAATGGGGGGAAATGAATTATTGCCGTCAGTCAGTTCCCTGTCCTTTTAACCTTTTAACATATTTTCCTTCATATTTTTCTCGCCCGTCGTCCACACACGGAAGGACACTTGATGACGTCAACGAGCGTGTTGAGTAACACTTTTTAGAGTGACTCGGCGACAGTGTAATCCAACATGACTGGTGATTTACTTCATTCATACTGCATGCCTGTGACTCCTACAAGTTCTGAAGGGTCTTCCTCCAAACTATAATAAAGTTACGTTCGGTGGACAGATAAACAAACACAGTGGCGTACCGGTGACAGTCCGCGCTGGCCATTCTTGACAATATACATACTTTATTTGACGTAAAGGCGATGCAATTGATTTAATTTGCTCTACCCTGCAAGCCTGTGGTATCCACACGTGCAGAAAGATAATGGCCTATATAAAATTATTTTTGTTATTATATATATTAAGGTTGTGCGATATGACTGTTAGATCATGAACAACTAAAATGTCTCCACGATGTGCCTTAAAGCTTTCATGACATTCACTTTTACACCACATTCAAAGTCTTTGTCCTGGTCCTTCAAAAGTGTACAAAAAGTTTTAAGTGAAAATTCCATTCCAGTGATCAATGGCAGGTGTTTTTCTCTCACATTTCTAAAGCCTTTTCAACTGCAATGAAAAAAGAAATCTTTGCCTGCGGGTGTCGCTGGTGAGGGATTTTGCCTGTCAATCATCGCCTTTGCTCAGCCCCCCCCAAAGGAAAGGATAGGGGAGGGGAGGGGCTAGGAGGAGAGTGGGCGGGATTAATCGACTGTGACCTCACTGTCGAAGGGCCAAGCTCAGATTACTTTTCAGCCTAATTATTCAGAAAACCCCAGACCACAGAAAATCCACTGAATGTTCTAAGTTCAGGTTTTTTGGGTGTAATTGAGGTCATAAAACCCCAAATAAAACATTGAAAATAAAAAAAGTGAAAATGAATGTCATGATACCTTTAACAGGCCGATCATACTACCGTGATACAGTGCAGTTATGTACCTTCATTTCTGTAATACAACAGTGTAATGCAACAGTGTTGCTCGCAAAAAAAAAATAACGTATCTACAAGCCTACCACACTTCACGATGCTATATGCAGTAAGCTTGTAGGTCTGTTCTTTTTGTTCATACACAAATCAAAAGTTCCCTCCTCCCCTTTTCAGTTATCTGAAACTGGTTTAGATTTCTAGTTAGGATTTTTAAGATTGATATACCGTAGGTCGTTGTACTATGGTGACGTACATTTAGTTCCTAATTCAATCATTTAACTGTAGTAGAGCGGATAGTAGGAACAATCGTTCACTTTGTGATACAAGCGTGAAAATTGGCATGAACATTCCTTTAGGTCAACTCTTTGACTTTTTTAATCGAGCCACTCAGAAATCCAAGATGGCGGCCATTTTTCAAGATGGCCGATACCTTAGTGGGCAGTTAAGTGATATGATGGTTTATTTGGTGATACAAGCATGAAAATTGGCATGAGCAGTCTCTGTGGGTCACTTGACAATAGGCCACCCACAGCTACTTGAAATTTCAAGATGGCGGCCATTTTTCAAGATGGCCAACACTTTAGTGGAGCATTTAAGTTATATAATGGTTCATTTGGTGATACAAGCATGAAAATTGGCATGAGCAGTCTCTGTGGGTCACTTGACAATAAGCCACCCACAGCTACTTGAAATGTCAAGATGGCGGCCATTTTTCAAGATGGCCACCACCTTAGTGGACTAGTTAAGCTTAAGAAATCATTTAGTTGGTGATACAAGCATGAAAATTGCCATGAGCCGTCTCAAAAGGTCATTTGACAAGAAACCGCCCACAGCCACTTGAAATTTCAAGATGTCAATCTTTAAATGATACCTTTTCTCATAGAAATGTATTGGGTTCCTCAAAAAGCTCTGTCAAGAGAGGTTGTTTGACTGTGTTTTGTCTGACTCCTCGCCCACGACCTGTCCAGTTTGGTAAGACCTGTCAGGAGTTGCCTCCCACCGGCATAGCTCTCAGGGTTCACTGAGGTAGGCCTAAACAAGCTCCCTTACCACGACAAGGTAACAGTCACAAGGGAGGATATATATATATATATATATATATATGTATATATATATATATTGTTTTTTTTTAAACTAACAGCCATTACATGTGTCAAATAAATACTAAGGGGTGGGGAAACAAAAAATAAGATGAATAAATTAGCACAGTTGTGGTGCTGATAAGCACAGTTGTGGTGCTGAACGGACAGTGCTCCAAAATTATGAGTAATGGCTAATACTGAATGGCAATAGCCACGGAACCATGACAAACGATACTAAGGAACTAAACTGAAAATGTGCTTCACTGTTAGATATGGCAGTGGAAGGCAGTGGAAGCAATGTTACAAAGTAACAACTGAAAATTACACAGTAATAGACTAGATAAAAAGTAAAACATGATGCGTCGATGTGACGAGGGGAAGCCGAGCCATAGGCCTCCACTTGAAAACACAGAGGACAACAGGGAATAACTCTGGCAAAATAAACATGCAAATAGGTTCTAGCAGGGGCAACTACATAGGCATGTGAAACTGAGTCCATATCTGAAGCAGTTACACCTTCCAGTACATGCCTTGGAGCACCCACATTTGGTCAACTCCCAACAACTCTCCGCAATAGGTGGAAGTGGAGTCCAGAAGACTTTCCACTTCTCGTCCTGTTCCACCCATCCCCAGTCAGATGGGCTCGGCATTTGTGGATGTCGCTTCAATGCCTGTCCCCACACGTATCCAGCCTCATAAGAAGTATGTTTGGCATGCTCTTTGAGTGCTGCTTGAGTTGGTGGGATCAAGTCATATTGTCTTTGCTTTCTGGCAAAGAGATCAAGCCTGGCCTCGTTCACAGTTGTGACATCGCTGGACCGGTCATACATTAGATCTTCTTGGCCTCTTGACATGGATATCTTTGGTATCTTCAGTGTCTTCAGCAGATGTAGATGCTCTCTTTTGGGTCCTTTCCAGCTCTGTGTTGTTGAACCTAAGTTTACAGCTTGAATTATATTTTGCTCTGTTTCTTGTCGATGTGCTTTCTATGCCATCACCTTCATCTAGTCGGGTTGGACTAAGTAAGATAGGCAGAGCATTGATCTTATGAAATAATGGAACATTTCTTGCAATGGTATCATAACCAGTACGATCGTGCTCTCTTTTGAATAAACTCGGCTGAATGAGTTTTTCCTTGGTGACCTGCTGACAAATTAAACATCTGTCCCAGTTAGTTTTCACAACTGTTATGATGGCTTCTGCCATGTCTGCAGCATAGGCAGAGGCCGAGGGTTTATCCTTTTACCACCTTTTACCAAGCACTTTGATGTATGGGATACAACTAAGTTCGTGCCTTAACCCTACACTTAGTTCGATCGTTCATCCAATGCCATTTAAATCCTGAGCGATCTGTACACCATCCGGTTAACTAAAACCCCATTAACCTTGGCTCGGCTCTCCCGTGCTGGCACAACCTGTCAATTCAGGTGCGGCTATCTAACTGTTTTGGGGTAAATTAGACAGCATTTGGGATACCAACTTTCAATTAGCTGACATTGAACCCCAGTGATATATCACCAGTGTGCCCTGGTAGTGCAGATATTCACTCTTATCTAATCTATCTATGATCAACAAATCAACACAACTATATTGTGATGTGTTAAAAGTTGTTCTTTAGCTTAATAATAATAATCGTCCTTAATGAAAAAAAAACATACATTTCTATGAGAAAATGTATCTTTTGAGGATCCAGGGGGTGGCCATCTTGAAAATAGAAATGTAAAGTGGCTGGGAGTGTTTTCTTGTCAAGCAACCCTTAGAGACTGCTCATGCCAAATGTAATGCTTGTATCACCAAATAAACCATTATATAACTTAATTGCTCCACTAAAGTGTTGGCCATCTTGAAAAATGGCCGCCATCTTGAAATTTCAAGTAGCTGTGGGTGGCCTATTGTCAAGTGACCCACAGAGACTGATCATGCCAATGTTCATGCTTGTATCACCAAATAAACCATTATATAACTTAATTGCTCCACTAAAGTGTTGGCCATCTTGAAAAATGGCCGCCATCTTGAAATTTCAAGTAGCTGTGGGTGGCCTATTGTCAAGTGACCCACAGAGACTGCTCATGCCAATTTTCATGCTTGTATCACCAAATAAACCATCATATCACTTTACTGCCCACTAAGATGTCGGCCATCTTGAAAAATGGCCGCCATCTTTGATTTTCAAGTGGCTCGATTAAAAAAATCGATAAATGACCTCTAAAGATGATCTGTACCAAGTTTCACGCTTGTATCACCAAGTGAACGATTCTCCCAAAATATTGCTTTTATCCGCTGCACTATGGGTTCCTGGATCCTGTTATTCTTTTTCTAGATTGTGTTACCTTGTAGGGTATAAATATAATTTAATTCATGGAACTTGTGTTGATGGTAATCTAAACATGGGCGTTTTGGGATACACAACAGCACCATAATGTCGGTTCCACAGGCCTAACAAGTTGGAGAACAATATTATACAAGGGCATGCGATCTTCACATCTCAACAGTTGTTAGATAAATACATTCAAGTTAAAAAGATTTCAGTATAGTTGATTGCTGAAGTGTTGCTGTTCAAAGCGTTTTAGATAAATGACAACTTGAAAACAAATGGGAAAGCATTCATTTAAACACTTCTTTGATGTTTATGAAAGAACGCCAGTTGACAGTTGATTTAAAAAGTGTGTGTGGGGGGGGGGGGGGGGGAGTCAAATGTAATAGTATCCTTGTCTCCAGTAAACTATTCTCTAAGGGGTGACGTAAAAATCTATGAACACTCTGTTACAGTGACGAGAGGTTTTTTAAGAGTCAACATCAAACTATTGTTATCTGGCCTCAAGTCAAAGCCACCGGAGGAAATCTATACGTCACAATAATCTAGAAATCCGGACTTGACTGGTGCTAAAGGAAACATGTTTCTGTCCCTCTCTCTTCTCTTGTCCAGACTGCTGGTATAGGAGCCTCTGCCCACTTGGTCAACTTTAAGGGCACAGACACGGTAGCTGGTATTGGCGTCATTAAGAAATACTACGGCACTAAAGACCCTGTGCCTGGTTTTTCTGTCCCTGCTGCAGAGCACAGGTACACACACACACACACACACACACACACACAAACGTGTACTACATGGAAGTTGCGCTTGTACACACATACTGTGCACGATGGATGGATGTTGTTGATTGAAAATACAGGTGGTAACTGGTAACAATTCCTGTAGTCTACACTGTAAAATCCAGAGTGTTGATTTAACACATCTAAGCTGCCCCCACCCTCACCAGGTTTAAAACCACCCTCAAAACCCACCTCTCTCATTCCCCACCTAGGCCAAAAATAAATCCCCCCCCCAAAAAAAGAGGGGGTCTTTTATAGGCCCCTGGGTGACTCGACTAAGTATGTCTGAGTGCAATCATTGAGTTTCATAATTCACACTGATGATCATACGCTGCATTTGTTGCTGTATACAGATGTTGCTCTCTCTGCATATAGATCTAATAATGGTCTCTCTTCATACACATTAGGGCTGTCAGAACGAATTTCACTATTCGAAAATAATTCGAATGTGAAAATTTTTTATAATATTCGAATGCTAAAATTGCCATTCGAATATAGATTTCTTTTTTTTTTTTTTTTTTTCCAATGCGAAAACATTGGTAGGTCACTTGTTTATAGTAACAGAGAAAGTTACGTTTTGTATGTGAGCACGTATGTGTTTATTATTGTACTACATTTACATAATTAAATTTACACAATTTACATTAAAAAATAAATTTTATATAATTATATATTATATAACATATTCGAAAATATTCGAATATTAAGAATAATAAAGCATTGAAATTCGAATGGGATTATAGAGGAGAACTGACAGCCCTAATACACATACAGTGCTAAAAAATGTAATAGTGAAAGTGAACGATTGACTGAAGAATGCAACCTACGTCTTTTGTCTTTAGTTCCTCTTCTCTGTTCTGACTCTTTGCTCCTTTATTTTTCTCTGTCCATGTTCCGTCTTCCTGCCTAATGTTTTATGGCACTGTACCAGTTTATTCTCTCTCTCTCTCATAAAAGTGCACACACATACACACATAATGATGCCTGTTTACTGCCACCAGAACAGTTAGTGCTGCTCCAGTACACCACTCATTCCCATACCTGTGTGTGTGTGGGGGGGGTTCATTGTCATGGCAACCGTTATGTGATCACCCACTGTGTTTGGTCCTCACCTCAGTGGGCGGAGTCTCAGTGAAATTCCACTTCCACACTGCAGACGTGCTAACTTACCTGAATATTACCTGCATATTAATTACATTAAATATATGCTGTACATATTTCCATGAAATGGACCGGGCCAGGGGGACCCTGAGTATAGCTGTGGTCACACATTATTTGACTTTGTGGAGGGAAGAACATGCATTGATGAAGGGCAGAAACATTAGAGACAACACACACACGGATCAATTCAAATGACTAAACGGAAAAACAACAAAAACACCTAAGAGTAATTAGTCAACTATTTACTCTGTTGTTGTCGTTGCTGCTATTGTTAGCAAAACTTGCTAATGAAGGAGAAATGGCTTTTAAAAAAGTATTTCTATAAAGAAAGTTATTTTTGCTGACTCAAGAGTTCTGGTTCAGTCTGTCTCCTTCAGTTGAAAATCTGGTCCATACTGCCCCCTCCTGGAAACTTTAGACTATTACTACTACAGTAAATGAACTGCTACTGTTCTCTCCTTCTGGTGATGCTGTTCTGTTTTATTACTTTGCATCTTATCTTACTTCCTACTTCAGTCCTTCCCTCTTTTTTCCTCCTCCTATTTCTCCATCTCAAATGTGTCTTTTAGTCTTCCAAGTTATAAATCAGATTTTTAATCACGATTTGTCTTAAGTCTTTTCAAACAGTGGATCTTTAAGTGCTATTTTGTACTTTCAAAAGTGTTTAAAAATAGCTGTTCTACAAGCTCACAACACGTTGTGAGCTTGTAGATGGTTATTTTGGAAAACACACACACACAAAATCACAATACAATATTAGCATCAGAATATCAATATCAAGGTATTTGGTCAAAAATATAGATTTTGTACATATTTCCTGGCCCCTAGTCCTGCTGTTGCATTAGATTTGGCAGGTAATTGATCTCTCTCTCTCTCTCTCTCTCTCTCTCTCTCTCTCTCTCTCTTTCTCTCCCCCTCCAGTACCATCACAGCATGGGGTAAGGATCATGAGAAGGATGCCTTCGAGCACATAATAAAGCAGTTCCCCAGCGTTCCCGTGTCCATCGTCAGTGACAGCTACGACATCTATAACGCCTGTGAGAAGATCTGGGGTGAAGACCTGAGGAGTCTCATAGAAATGCGCCCCCCTGGTGCCCCCCTGGTGGTCCGACCGGACTCTGGAGACCCTCTAGACACGGTCCTGAAGGTAGGGAGTCGGACCCCATCCATGCTGGGCATTCTGAGCAAGGCACCTTTAACCACTTTGAGCCTGGCAAGCATGTTTTTGGCATGGCATTATAGCCGAGCATGTTCTAAAATCAAATTGATTGATTGAATACTTTATTAACAAGATTGTTAACTCTTTGACTGCCAGAAATAAAATATTCTTTGCTACGCCACTGCTAGCTAAAATCTGCGTTTTCCTTACCTTTCAACACAATAAGCACTAAGATCTTGTTTCCATTGTACTCAATTCATCGGTAGGACATACAATACATACATAATAATAATACATACAATACAATACATATCGGTAAAAGCTCAGTAGCAGCAAAAGGTATATGTACAGAAAAAGGAGGGGTGGGGGCTGGGGGGCAGAGGATGCTACTACAGAGGAAATAAAAACTAGGACACCATGGGAGAAAATGCATGTCGTTCCATTTATACTGCTATGCGGCACGAATGCAATGCGAAGCTCGGTTAAGCTGACGTGCAGGGTTAGCCAGTCAGGGACTTATACTGGCATAGCGGCATTAACGTGACCTGACGCTCCGCCCATCCGTGAAGCAGACGTTTTGGCTTGGCCAATCAGAGAGATCAGAATTACAAGCTCCTGAACATACAGAGAATTTCTGCCTCTTTCTCAAACCCTAGGCCGACAGATACAGATATTTGCTCGGAAACCGTTGGTCGGTCCGAAATGCCATTCGGCTCTGCTCAACTCGGGATCATATGGGACACACGCCAAAATAGCAAATCTAAGCTCACAACGCGTCGCGCTGCGACACGTTGTGAGCTTGTAGATCTGCTATTTTCGGTCTGTGACACCCACGCACACCCATGATGACTTGTCTTAGTTCTACTGCATTGCTTCTCCACTAGTCCCTCCTAAACATTTTAGTCTACTTTTTATTTGTTGACGAAATTTTCAGTATATTTAGTCATAGTTGTAGTCATCATAGCTTAGTTTTTATTTCGTTTTCGTAAGTGAAAAAGTGTAAGTCGATTTTTTTCGTCAGTTATAGTCGACGAAATCAAGACTGGGTCGGACACTGTCCCTAGTGATGCCTGGGGCAATTTTTGTGTGACACACAGACAGACTCACACATAGATTATCGGTAGTTGCAGTTCTACATGCATACGGACAGTGGACACCGCTCATTTCTCCCTTCCTCCACGTTCTCCTCCTCATCTTTCTCTTTCCGTCTGTCTACTCTCCTCTCTCCTCTTGTCCTTCCATCAGGTCTTGGAGATTCTGGGTAAGAAGTTCATTCCCGTCGAGAACTCTAAAGGTTATAAGGTTCTTCCTCCATACATCAGAGTCATACAAGGAGATGGAGTTGATATCAACACCCTGCAGGAGGTATATACACACAAACACACAAACACACACACACACACACACACACACACACACACACACACACACACACACACACACACAACCTTAGGGAGAATTCACTCTGAAATAACACATGAATTTAAGTTCTCAGTCGCCACGACTGATTTCAGTCATTTGGATCTACAAGCCCTCAATGCGTCGAGAGCTTGTAGATGGGCTGGGCTGCTTACGGTTAATATTTTAAGATTAGAGCATTTGAGGTGGTCAAACTAGCAATGTGCATCTTCCATAAAATCCTAATGGTCTGGGATATTTCATAAAAGCAAATCTGTTAAAGCCTCAATATGTGATTTCTTCACCTGGTTGGCAGTATGAACAGCAGGAACACTACTTCATTACTACATTACTAAAACATCGTACTTTTACATATTGTGGTCGGAAATGGCGCTAGTGTGGGGGGCTCCTTTCACACAGTTTCACAGATCGTTGTGCAATTTTATTTTGTATACAAATGTGTGTGTGTGTTTCCCCATTCGACAGATTGTGGAAGGCATGCTGCAACACAAATGGTCCATTGAGAACATATCGTTTGGTTCCGGGGGAGCCCTGCTGCAGAAACTGACCCGCGATCTGCTCAACTGCTCCTTCAAGTGCAGTTACGTGGTCACCAATGGCCTGGGGGTGAGAAACACACATAGCATGGACACTGCACCTAGTTATAGCCTTGCATTGTTTTTGGTGCAGGACATTAAGCCTGTCACAATGAATACATAATCGTCTAATCGCAATTATTTTTGCATAATCGTCATAATTGTTGATTTTTTTTCCCACACATTTTCAAATATTAAAAGAAAGCAGAAATAGCAGATCTACAAGTTTGTAGATCAGCTATTTCTGATTTTTTTAATTTTAAAAATTATTTCAATAATTTAATAATTTCTTATTTTTGTTATTCGTCATCTCTGCCCTGTGCAATTTTTGATTATGCCTAAAAGGCTTCATAATATGTTCCAATGTTCAATGCCAAACACACAATTAAATCGTTAATCGCAATTATTTGAATGACAATTAATCGTCAACTTAAATTTGTAATAGTGACAGCACTAATCGTTATACAGTGTAAATGGAGTATAAATTAGGCGCATGTCTTCAACATCATCAATAATACATTTGATGTTGCACACAGAGGTTTTAACGTTCATCTGAGCTGAAATACTGAAGTGTGTGTGTGTGTGTGTGTGTGTTTGTTTGCATCGTGCTCCAGGTGAATGTGTTCAAAGACCCGGTGGCGGACCCTAACAAGAGGTCAAAGAAAGGTCGTCTGTCCCTGCACAGGAAACAGAGCGGAGAATTTGTCACCCTGGAGGAGGGAAAAGGAGACCTGGAGGAGTATGGAGAGGTGAGTGTAATGCATGCACATTGCAGACATAATACTGGATGTACATATTAGATTGCGGCCCGGACGATGCCAGATTTTGGGGTACGATCCGAGTACTAGACCATTAATTACTGATGTTTTGAGTGATATTTTTATCAAGTTTAGAATGATTAAAGTTTCTATTTGAGCAAGCAAACAAATACAAAATAAACACAAATAACATTTGAACCTGAAGTTTCAGGTGGCACCGTGGCAGGTGGTTGAAATAGTATTGAGGATGCTACGATTCTCATTAGGAGGGACAAGATCAGAAATGACTACATTAGAGCTGTGGTTCCCAAACCTTTTTGGTCGTGACCCAAAAGAGAAATTTGTCTTCCCGAGACCCAAACTAGTGAAAATAGCCGATCTACAAGCTCACAACGTGTCGCGATGCGACGCGTTGTGAGCTTGTAGATCGGCTATTTTTACTACTTCTAAAGTTTTTTTAATGGAATTTAGATTTTTTTTAAATTAATAATTGTAAAAATATATATATATATATATATATATATATATATATATTATTATTTTTTAAATATGTTTTTGTTGTTAAATAAAAGTAAAACAAAGGGATATTTACTTGAGTCGCGACCCATAAAAATGGGTCCCGACCCACTGTACACACAGACAGACACTCATTTACCCCTCTCTCCCTGTCTCTCTCTCTACCCCCCCCCCCCCCCCTCCCTTCCATCGCTCCAGGACCTGTTGTACACCGTTTTCCAGAACGGCAAGGTCATGAAGACGTACACATTTGACGAAGTCAGAGACAATGCCAAGCTCAATGAGGAAAAGCTGGACCAGGTGCTCTGAGAGCCCTTCAATGACCCCTGACCCCTCACCCCTTGACCCCATGACCTTTTTGCCTCCGACGTCACGTCAAACCCCGCCCCGCCCCCAACCACACCCCACCCTCAATGACAACTGGAGGTAGCTCGCACTGCTAATAGAAATGTCCCCCGCCCCACACACACACACACGACAAAAACAAAACCTTCTTCCTTAATCACTTAAGCCCTATTACTTCGTCATATGACGAATTGCAAAGATAGCCGATCTATAAAAGAGTTTAGATCATAACATTTACCCATTTTCTGAAATTTCTGAACGTTTTGGGAAGGTTTTCGCCTATGAGGACATGCCCAAAATAGGGAGGCCAGTTTGAAAGTGGTAAAATAAAATCCTGAATGCCCGTGGAAGGACTCCATGTACCGGTGTAGAACAGTCCGCCGACGGTGAAGTGATAAGAGCAGAGGTATGTGGGGAAAAGCTCCCTCAAACAAAAGCCCACCCATACACACACCTGAAGCTATTCCTACACTGAAGCTATTCCTACAGCCCCCCCCCCCCCACACACACACACACACACACACACATACACTGTATACACACACACCCCCACCCCCAGTTGGCACAATCCATTGCCGAGAAGAGAACGAGAGAAATGGAGAAAATATAGAGGGAAAGAGTCAAGAAAGTGTGTGTGAGAGAGCTTTGAGAGTGCGAGAAGAATAGAGAGAGAGGGAGAGAGTGGTCTGATGTGATATAAATCAGTGTTGCGCAGAGAAGCTCACAACACGTCGCATCAGGCTTTAACCACTTAAACCCTATATACTTTGTTGACCGGGGTCCCCCAGGGCAGGTCAACAAACTCCGGTTGTGGTATTATGACATGTTGAAGTGGTTAAAAGTTGTGCTTCGTCGACGACCCTGTCAGAGCACGAAAGAGAACATGACCACCAGAGAGAACGTGGAGGAAAGACTGTACACAGAAAAATCCATAGCGCTAATTTAACTCCCAAGAGCGTACAAAGGAGGTTACGCATTTGGATACATTTGTTAAATTAACACTATGGTTTTTACTGTTTAATATGAAGCCACACCCACCCCGATGACCGTGCCCTCCCCCCGCCCCTCCCCCCAGTGTATCGTGTACAGAGCTGTTTTTATTTTAAAAATGTATGAATCGACTTAACTTTTGTCTTTTATGTGAAGGAAGCAAATGGTTTTGTCTGATGGTGCACCGACAGCATTTACTGGAACAGGAGTCAGTAGAAATACCAGACATGTACTCGCTATTTGAGATTAATTTGATAATTTGTGGAATAATGCTAGCCTGGTTCTATTGGCCTTTGAAGTCTGAAAACTTTCCTTCCACACCATGCTTCATTGACTGAAGCAGTTGTGCCCAAAAATGATCAAAAGAAACTACTGAAACATGAGTACTTGTTCTTGTATTTGGATTGGCGAAACAAAACAAAATGTTATCGGTGCATCTATGTATTGTCGTTGTATTGTGGATCGTTATTCACACAACCCAATCGCCAGAGAAGAAACGTTACCGATGTGCGTTTCTGTAAACCACTTATAGGTTACATGATGCATCTCTTACGTTTCAAGGCAGGCATCCAGTGGGCTTGAGCTTGTGAGGCGCCCCCGAGCGAGCCGTTGGTCCAGTGGATTGTCCAGTTGATGCCCGTTGCAGCCGATTGAGCACCGTTTGAATTGCGTACCGCACTGGTTCAAATGGACCCTTGCAGGTCTGTAACTCTGAGACTGTACAAATGAAACCGGGTCCATTTGGTTACATTTTGTACACCGTGTAGCTTGGGGTTCCAGAGATTACTTTTTTTAAAGGCAGTCAAATCAATCATAGGGACATAATAGTAAATAATACATTCTCAGTTAAAATGTACCCAAATAAATAAATGTAGGATTAAGTCTGCATCTACAAACATTAGGGTTTGGGTCACGCAGCATTTTGATGATAAAAAAAAGTATCCAATTTTCTTTTATTTGCGGAAAGGTGCAGTGACGTTTTCTCTGGCGACCAGGCTGATTTCACATAATGCATTCATGACTTTAAAGGCCCAATCTATAATCCCAACATTAAGGAAACAGTAGTCCTTTAGCTAAAATAGAAAAAAGAAAGACTTGGAAACGACCGTTTGTCTATAATCCAATTGATTGTCAGTGCTTGCTTTTTGATGACCGGCAGAGACTCAAAGATTCTCCATTGAGTCACCTACCGGAGACTCCACTGGTCATCAAATTGCCTTAGGAATGTGACCACAAAAATAAACTCCAATAATTCAAGGGATCATGGGGTGTGCAATTGAAAGAAAATAAGTATTTTTTGGGGGTGAACTATCCCTTTAAGTTCTAAGACTGGAAAATAACCCCCCAAAAAAGCAACTTCCATTTTTTAAACTTCCCTTGATTTCCCCTGTTGAAGGCATTTAATTGAGATTATTTACCCCCATAAATACTGATTAGGTCTTTAGGTCAGTGAGTGCACTTGTTCGGCAACCTGCTCAAATAAATCCCTAGAATTGCATATAGAAGCGGCTCACGGAGCCAGTCTTCACAGGAATGGAGACGAACCGTTTGCCATGTGTTTTGATGACAGCTACATTGTGTCCATGTTAAATGTTGCTATTGATGTGTCTGCACTGGAATGAATGTGTACCCAGTATGTGCTTGCTTGGATGTTGGGTGAAAGTGTGTGCGTGTCTGTGTGTTTGTGCGTGCGTGTATGTATGATTGCGTGCACTGATTTATTCCTTTATAAAAGACTGTGGTATAAAAATTCCTTTCATGGAAATGTGTTTGCTGATGGGGGGAACAGGAGGGCTCTCTTCCTTACACTGATGGCTTTATTTTCTGCAGATGATAAGGCATTGTGACATAACTCTAGTGATACATGGTGTCAACAGGAAACGGCGAGAGATGCAGGTTCCAAAATGTCTTAAATGTTATGAAAAAGCTCAAAATTGTTTTCGGTCAAAATGGACCCAAAACATTGCCCTTTGTATTAACTGCCTGAACAACTAATGAAGGAAAGCGACCGTCAGTAGATATTGTTCTGGAAAGGTTCAAAATCCAATACTTTTTTGCCATATCAACATGAGTGATTGGAATTTGTCTGTCTTGGTGAGCTCACTTAAACAATAACAGAATAAGACAAACATTATTGCACAATTATTGAACCTGCCTAGTGGCCTGCAGTGCTTGTTTGGAGTGTTAAAGGCCTGACACACTGAAAGTGTCAGACGCTTGCGTCATCAAACGCAGCCTTTGCGTCAGTGACGCTCGCGTCAAAGCCGTTTTCATTGTGTCAGGGCGTTTATGGATGTGTGCCGTTCTGGAATCAGGATGCATCTTGTGTGAGAAGTAAAGAAATACAAAGACAAAAAAGGTTTGTTAACCAGGTGAGAGGGGTCTTTTGAGAACTTTAAAGCCCTTCTTTACTAATCTAGCCATATAGATCTCCACTAGGAGTGGGAGATCACGTCCTCCAATAATTCTGGATGCATTGCGCACTACCATGTCCAACTGTCTCCTGTTCTCAGCTGTAATATTGCCAAACCACACAGTTATTGCATAGGTGAGGATGCTCTCCACTGCTGCTCTATATATTATACAACTGTTCCATACCATCCCTGGATTTACTCCACGTTTTTTCAGTTGTCTGAACCACTTGAACGCTAGTGTCCCAATTATGGGACAAATCAGCGTAGATGGCAGATCTACAAGCTTGCAACGCGTTACATTTGCAATGCGTTGTGAGCTTGTAGATTGCCTTTATACTTTGTTTTCTATTGTTCTGTCTTTTCTTGCCCTTTATTGATCGTTGCCGTATAGAGACACATAAAACGGACGGAGAGAGATGGGGAGGGGCATGCAGCAAAGGTCCACCCAGCTTGGGAATTGAACCGGGGACTCGCTGTCAGGCATCCTATACCTATTTGGTACGTGCCTTAATCATGCCCCTGATAGATCGGCTATTTTCAACCAAGAGATTTGTAGAGGGAAAAGGGAGGGAGGGCCTAGAGGGCTGTTTTCGCTGACTGTGTGCCTACAATAGGGGCGCTAGGGTTCATGTGGTTATAAAAAGAAGTGTCTGGAGTGTTTTCTTGAGAATAGTGTTGGTGTTGTCCCCCCATTTCAAGGTGGAAGAAAACCGAGGGCATTCCCAAGAATAGAACTATGTCAACCCTCCTAGTGATAGTATTTTCCTGACCTGGGTCAAATGGCATTTAAACCCAATTATTAGCAGTTTGCTTGATATTGATATTCAACCTACTTGGAGTACCTGGACGGAGGACTATCTTCAATAGGTTTTGCATTTTACCAGGTGTAAATAGGATCATAAGATACGCCGTCTTGAGTTGATCATCTTTTTTTTCTCTCTGGTGTATCACACCCAGCTCTAAGGAATGATTCGTCACAGTGCTGAATTAAGACCGTACAGCTTTTTTTCTGTAGGAAGTAGCATAGCACACAACCAGAAACAAACGAGTGTGATTGGGTCGATCATGGAAAAGACTCTAGAATCATGAGCTGGTCTTCAAACCGGCAACCTTCAGTGTCACAAGCCCATTCCTCAGAATCGGTGGTGGAATGCCATTGTGCAGTCGTTTTGTGATGTCATAAGGCTTCTGTGAATTCACAAAAAAAGTTTTCCCTCCTTAATGAACAGACCACTACCAAAACACACTCAGCCAAACTGGTAGGTTTAAAAGCTATAAATAATATGACAACTAATCTTATTGCTGAAACATAATGCCGCTATATATTTTCTGTCTTTTTCTTTCCTTTTTCCTTTTTATTTTTGCAACTGGAATGTAGTTGTGTACAATATTGCCCCCATTTTCTTATTGCATTTAATTTTCGACATCAAGCAAACAGCAGTTGTCCTTATGTCTTTTTGTTTCCAGTGACGGGGTGCTTTTAGTACAGTTTTGATTTTACTATTTTGATACAGTCCTCAGTTCTTACCTCAGAAAACAAATCTATATTATTTTGTGTCTGAATTGTTGTAGTAAAGAGCATTACTTAAGTAAGATGCGGCCATACTGCCTCCTCATGTGTACATACAACTTATTTGATTGAAAAAGGAGTATGCACTACGCAGGTTTAGGGAGACAGACATCCTACTAGATAAAGTTATTATTTTTCGTCTAAATGACCAATTTTATACCAACAGAAAAACATTATCTAAACCTGCTTGGGTGAACTGGCAGTATGACAGTTTTTTGTGACTCTCAAAGCTTTTAGCATCTGTGTGTGCGTGTGATTGAGTGACATTTTTGTGAATGCCTCTCTGTAATGGATGGAAAAAATTGCTATGTGAATATTACTTATATTTTCTTTTCAGTTGTTTTACTTGTATGTATGTATATGTTGGTTGTCCCAAAATTCTCTCCCAACACAGACGTCTCTGATATTTTAACTAACATAACTGTTGCTATATTGTCAACAAACACAATGATTAAAGATATCACCATGTCAATTTGAAACATTCAATTCATTCAACCAATATCTTTTTAGCCACATAGCTGACCGGAGTCCCCCAGTGCTCTATACCCCCACCTGTTTTCGCTCTACACAAAATAATGGGGATGCCGATACTGATTTTTTTTGACCGATATCCCATAACCAATGAATTGCTTTGTCAAATCAATTGATACCGATATTGCAATACAAGTTTCCAGTAGGGTTTAATACTGTATAATTCTAGTTATAAGAAATACACATATTGATTTATAACAATAATAATGCAAGTGTTACCTTTTATGATTATTTCGTTATTTTTAACAGCTAGCAGGTTACTCCAGTAATTCGAGTACAAATTTCTCTTGGGGTAATAAATTGACCAGGAGTATCTATACTTTGCCTCGAGTACTGCAGTTGAGTACTTTGTCCACCACCGTCAAGCAGTTAAAGTGACTTTTTTTAACATCGACTCATCCGGCGGGAAAAGTAAGCTGAGTGAGCAGAGAGACGCCCTGCCGTTCAACACATTCTGTACAACCACAGCCTTGTGCTGTCTCAGCCATTAAAGGGATATTTCACTTTCAAAAAAACTTTTGGTCATTTTATCATCTACTCAGGGCTGTGTTTTTTCAATTACTTTTTTCATTTTTTATATTTTTGGAAAATGAAAAAAATAAAATACAATAAAAGAATAAAATAAAATAAATGAAAAAAGTAATCGGAAAAACACGGCCCCCTCACGCATTAGGAGGGCAGGGTGAGTCACCAGAACCAAGGACGGGTGTTTTTGATGAATCTAACATGGTTAGAATGGAGTCTGATAAAATGAATATCAAATATCTAAATAATGTATCAAGCAACTTAAAAACTGTCTTGGGGGATCACAAAGGCCTGAGTAGATGATAAAATGACCAAAAGTTTTTTTGAAAGTGAAATATCCCTTTAAGCAGCTTCTCTGGGCCATGGGCTGAATGTGTAAGTGCCTTGCCCAAGGGCAATGAAACTGAAGTCATTCATGAAATTCCTGAAAGATATTCAGTTGAAGTTGAAAGAAGAGTTGAGGGGGGGTGTGCCCTCCACCCAGAATTTGGTCTCTCATAATGTGTGTGTGTGTGTGTGTGTATATATGTGTGTGTATATATATATATATATATATATATATGTGTGTGTGTATGTATGTGTGTATACATATACGTATATATGTGTGTATGTGTGTATACATATACGTATATATATATATATATATATATGTGTGTGTATGTATGTGTGTATACAT
Organism: Gymnoscopelus braueri; assembly: GCF_963280865.1. Taxonomy (NCBI): domain Eukaryota; kingdom Metazoa; phylum Chordata; class Actinopteri; order Myctophiformes; family Myctophidae; genus Gymnoscopelus; species Gymnoscopelus braueri. The sequence continues at coordinate 37,395,254 of NC_137625.1, read as the reverse complement.
ATACGTATATATGTATGTGTGTGGGGTGCATTCCGCACTTCTAGACATGTTGTCCATGGTCTTCATTAGGTCAGTGCAGGGTGTCATCAACCTTTTCAGGCCGTGACCCACAAAATAATCATATGAACCTTGATAATAATAAGCACTTGGAATGTAGGAGTTGACGCATTAGATCAGCTATTTTCACAATTGTTGCTTCTTTCTTATATTATTTGACAATTTGGCCAATGTTTAGTTTTTAGTATAGTTTTTAGTATAGTTTGTTGATTACTTTGGATGCAGTAATGGTCTAATTTTTTTGGTATTAAAAAGCGCCCCCCCCCAAAGATATGAGGAGGTCCTGTCATAGAGCCAGGCTGTGACAATGAATACCAGGTCTGCATGCCATGGACTCTTGACTATATGCATTGCAGATTGTCAGAACACATCATAAGCCATAATATTTCAAGGTGACAGCTGGGTCTTACCCGTGAATATTCTTCCAATATGCACACATGGATTTGGGTGAGGGTGGGGTCAATTGCCCCATTTTCATCACTACTTTTTTGTACAGACAGTCAGACATGATCTGAAGGAATACAGTTTTCCCGGTGCCCAGATTTCCCTAGTGCCCACTCTTCTCCCCCCAAAAGTGCCCACATTTCCCTAGTGCCCACTCTTCCAAGGTGTGTGTGTGTGTGTGTGTGTGTGTGTGTGTGTGTGTGTGTGTGTGTGTGTGTGTGTGTGTGTGTGTGTGTGTGTGTTTTTGTGACGTGTGTGTGTGTGTGTGCGTGTGTGTCCTCTGCTCTGAGAGTCATATGATATGACCGAGTCAGCACCATTATAATAACACAGCTCACAAAGCAGCAGCTTCAGCAAGAAGCACAAACATTTAGAAAGGGACTTTTTTACAGCCAGGCCATAGAGGGGAAACTGCGCTTGCAACAGTTCATTTGAGGAGTTGTTATCGGTTGGGTTAGTTTAAATACATTTGAATACTATGGCATTTGATCTGGTAGGCGAACTTAATCAAATTAGTCTAAACCGTTAAATATATATATATATATATATATATATATATATATATATATATAGTTCTGCCCTGCGATAGTAATAGGCACGCACAAGAACGCTCGCCCCAAAACACAGTCGCCCCGGGTCAAATTGCGGCGACCTAGGAACGGTCACCACCAGTATTCCTTAAACGTAACCTCAGTCAAAACTATGCTTATTTAAACCTTACCTTATTCTTAAACTTAACCTCAGTAAAACTATGCCTAACCCTAAACTTATTTCTAACCTTATCCTCAGTAAAACAAATACAAGAATACAAGAACCACTGGGGGCTGAGGCTGGGCGTGTGTTTTGGGGCGAGTCTTACGGTTACCGCCTCCGTTATTTACGTATCGCAGCATCACCAAACGAACCGCACCGCAAGAACCTCTGCTGCTGCTGCTGCACACACAGATCCACGTCATTCTGTCAAACTACTCCCTTTTACCCCCAAACTTCAACCATTCGGACCTTTTATACCGCCATTCATAGCCTACCGCTGCTGAAGCCATCAGGAGAAACCATCGATCATAAAAGGCGAAGACATGATGACAGGATTTCGACTGAACTTAACGCCGCTCAAAGAACCACTGGGTTTTATCAGACTTGTGGAGTGGGTGAGTAGCCTATACAGTAGCCTACGTTAATGATACATGTGTTATTAATGTGTTATAATAACGTTACGCAGCAGCAGCAATGGTGGAAGAAGTAGGCCTACAACATGTCTTTACTTAAGTAAAAGTATCGATACTGCAATGCAGACTCTGTTCAAGTAAGTCTTGTAATACAAATTTTACTTGAGTAAAAGTACAAAAGTATTGGCATCAAAATATACCTAAAGTAGCCTAACAAAAGTGAAAGTACTCATTGTGTAGAATGTCCTGTTTCACATATCAAATGCATTATAATCTTTTGACAATAGCAGATCTACAAGCTCACGGAGCATTGCATCACAACAGTTACTGCTATTTTTAAATAGCCAAAGTTTAAATAGGGCTGGACTGGAGTGGTTAATGTATGATTTGTAATGATAATCTAAATGTACAAAGTAACTAGTAACTAAAGTTGTCAAATAATTGTAGTGGAGTAAAATATTTTCATCTGAGATGTAGTGGAGTAGAAGTATGAAGTTTAGAACATTGTCCAGTGAGCATTGCACCCCTGGAAATACTCCAATAAACTAAATCAAAATTGTACTTAAGTACAGTAGGCTACTTGAGTAAATGTGTACTTAGTTACTCCACCACTGTACGCAGCAGGAGAAAGGGGGACGTGCACTCTTTTTTACTTACGGGCGGGGATTTCCACAAGAGGTCGTGGCTCTAGTCTGGCCTTAGAATGAATGAGATCAAAGTTTTTAGCCAGTTGGTCATTTGTGCAGAAGTTGTGGAAGCAGAATATTTAGGCTACTGGAGAAAGAAAATAACATAATGTCTATTGTGAGTGTTCGCGATAGGGTTGTCATCTCATTTTATTTAAGGATATATCCAGCTACATCTGATGGTAACCGAAACGCTCGCCCTAAAACACGCTCGCCCCCATTTTTTCCGTGGACCGCTCGCCCCCAGCGTATTCTTGTAGTATTTGTTTTACTGAGGATAATGTTAGAAATAATAAGTTCAGGGTTAGGCATAGTTTTACTGAGGTTAAGATTATGAATAAGGCTAGGTTTCGGTTTAGGCATAGTTTTACTGAGGTTACGTTTAGGAATAAGGTTAGGTTTAGTTTAAGCATAGTTTACTGAGGTTATGTTTAGGAATACCAGGTGGCGACCGTTCCGAGGTCGCCGGAGTTGCCCCAGGGCGACTGTGTTTTGGGGCGAGCGTTTTGTGTACCATCTGCTATCTCTCGCAAGTTTTGCTGAGTTTATGACGTCACGCAGTATTCGTGGACTGCATGTAATTCACGCTACACAGATAAATGATTCATTATCAACGCCTATCTGACTGACAATATAGCAGCTGGATCTGCATCTGCTGTGTTGTAGCCTATAGATGTGCCAGCAAGCATTGTCCTGGCTCTGCATAGTTCCGTTGGTCTGCAGTGGTGTAAAGTAACATGTACTCAAGTACTGTAGGCCTACTTAACTGTTTTTTTTACTGTCTTCAGTGTTTACAAATTTCAATACTTTTACTTCTACTCCACTACATCTCAGAGGAAATTGCACTTTACTCTTATACAATTATATGAAAACTTTAGTTCAGTGTTGCTTGTAACAGAGTAGCCTACTTCTACATTGCAGTATTGATACTTTTACTTAAGTAAAGAATGTGAGTACTTTTTCCACCACTGTTGGTCTGTCCTTCAAATGAAAGAGAGACAGTTATAGTATAATGCATTTCTCGACAATAATTTACCTGGAAGTTACCCTGCAAGACGTTGACTTTGGTGCAAAGTTGCAACCAACGTTTGGTTACAATTTAAGAGGACTGAAACCAATGTATTTAGCCTGACCATGTGTGGTCTAGCCCTATGGAATGCATGTAAAAATTAAAAACAACTTAATACTTCCCAAGGTTAATATGAGCATCAAAACTATATTTTAAAAACTTTTTATTAGCACATACATTCCATACATTCCATAGGGCTGGACCACACATGGACAAATGACATCATCAACTTGCGACGGGCATTGCCCCTATTGAGTAAAAGATGAACTATTTCTGAAATAAATACAATATTCAAGGTGTTTTTAATCTTACATTTTAGTTATAGAGGGCATAATGTATTAAGGCATATAAGGCCTATTAGCCAGGGATCCTTTTAAGAAGACATGATTTTGTCAGTGAGAACCATAGGGTGAGAACCCATTAATAAACTGGGTCAGATGGCTCTGCTACAGATAACTCAATTACATTTACAGCCTCTCTCAGCCGCTTTCTCTCTCCCCATGCCACTCCTTATATACACACACACACACACACACACACACACACACACACACACACACACACACACACACACACACACACACACACACACACACACACACACACACACACACACACACACACACACACACACAAAATAAAATAGTCACACCCACACACAAGAAATAGATAGTGGGGGTCGGAGCAACAGCCAGTCATCTGACTTGTGTGTGTTTGTGTGTGTGGGTGTGTGTGTGTGTGTTCTGGTATTGTAGGATCCTGATTTAACAGAGAACGTGAACAATACGTACAATAAGGCCATATTCTCAGTAATAACAGAAAGGGCGTGGGTGGTTATAGTTGCATATTTCACTCCAGGTAACATACAACCATAATGGAGGATCAAATGGTTTTAGGCCTAAAGGATACACACGTTTGAAAGAGAGGTGTGTCTTTTGACAGCAAAAACAAGAAGTGTATCTTGTAACCACTAATATAAAAGTGTAACGGGCCTTTATGCAGTGACGCATAACATAACAGGCATGTACGCAGGGTGGGGGGAGGGAGGGGGCATCTTCTCACCTAAGCCAGTGGTTCTCAAACTTTTTCATGTCAAGGACCCCCAAGATGATATGTATTTGGCCGCGGACCCCCATCTCAAAATATTTTGTTCCAGGGACCTCCAGATGCAAAGATTTGAGTTACAAATGCTCTCTTTAAAAATACATACTATATTCAAAGATTTGCACAAATATTCACGATCTACAAGCTCATAGCGTGGCACTTTGTGCCGCGCTATGAGCTTGTAGATCTGCTATTTTTGAATAGCCAAACTTTAAAATATGGTTAAAGTGGTTAAAATTATTGTGACACTATATTAACTCATTTTGCTGGGGACCCCCTGGTAATAATAATAATAATATAATATATTACCCCACTTTGAGAACCAATGACCTAAGCCCTATTTACTTTGTCATACGACAAATAACATAAACTAGCCGATCTATCACTATACAAGCTCACAATTTGTTAGATCTGCTTTTTTCGCTATAATTTTTTTAACGAAAAACTATTTTACAAATTTAGAACATTTTAAAAAATTCGCCACCCGAAAATTTACGCCAGGGTTAATGTGGCAACATACAGTATATTTCTCCATAGTCCATACGTATCTCCACCAGCCATAAACATGGATGACCAGAGGATATAGGATATGAAAAGCCCCCCAGCAAATCCAACCCTGATGGTACAGTTATTTCTCTGCATAAATGATTGACATCGTCACACACAATATGTCACAATATATCACAGTCATATTGTCACACAAACCTAACGCACTTGCACACAGTACTTGACACATCCTAATTTGCAGCATCCTAGCATTTGCAGATGTTTGGAAATGTTTTGGCAGTATATCATGGCAAATACATCATGCCTGCGGGAAACCAATTTCTTTGGGAATCCATCCATTTTACATGAACACGACCCGTGTTTAGGCCTTGAAACATATAGGCCATGAAACCCTATAGTCGTACACACAGATCACTGTAAAATATCATTATGCGTGTCCATATTTTTCCATCTGTCCTGTTAAGAGACTCATGCGCAAGTCTCTTAGCCTGTGTGTGTGTGTGTGTGTGTGTGTGTGTGTGTGTGTGTGTGTGTGTGTGTGTGTGTGTGTGTGTGTGTGTGTGTGTGTGTGTGTGTGTGTGTGTGTGTGTGTGTGTGTGTGTGTGTGTGTGTGTGTGTGTGTCATTTGCAAAGGGACTTCCTAACCACCACATTAACATTATGACCTGGATTATGTTGCAGACCTGGTTGATATCTAATAATCATTCATTTGCTTATACGTTGGAGATAGCACACATACTTTACATACAGAACACACAGCATCGCATGCACCAACTGTGCATGCAACTCCAACTGTATTGATTAAGAAACTATAGGGGTGCAACAGTTAATCACTGATTATACAAAAATAATCGAATAATCGATTTTGCGACACGCTGTGAGCTTGTAGATCTGCTATTTAGGCCAAATGTTCGTCTACTATGGCATGCCCAGAATAGGGTCACTATAGGGTTCGAGAAATGGTTAAGAAATGCCTGTAAAGATCACTATTCTCATTTTGTGAAGGGAAGTGGTCAGTTCATTCCCGTTTGGTATTTTTTCTTTTTTGAGATGGATGAAAGCTGAGACAGCCGAGGTGACTAGCGAGGCCCGGGAGGGAGGGAGGGAGGGAGGGAGGTCTCTGGCAGGAAGTGTTCCACATGTGGGTCCAAACATGTTTTTTTTTTTAACAGCTACATCACTGACTGGACCATCTGTAAGGAATCATTATTAACCCATTCAATCCGGGAACGCATCCGTGTCATTTTAGATTTTAACCACCCTAACCGTTATTTCATACTTTGGCTATTCAGAAATAGCAGATCTACAAGCTCACAGCGCGGCACTCGAGCTTGTAGATCTGCTATTTTAGAAAAATCGTGAAAATGTGTGCAAATCTTTGAATATATACATTTTTTTAAGCGAACATTTTTTACTCAAATCTTTGCTTCTGGGGGTCCCTGGAACAACATGATTTGAGATGAGGCTCCACGGCCAAATACATATAATTTTGGGGGTCGTTCACATGAAAAAGTTTGAGCACCACTGATATAGTATTTTCAGAAAACTGTTAGGCTTTAGAAGACATTTGTAGAATCGGTCTCAGGTCTTAATGGGTTAAGCAGTTTCTGGACTCCTTTCCCAGGGAGTAACTCAATTGCTGAAGAACCTAAGAGACATTATAGCAAAAAGAATCAGTTTGTACTGAATACTGTGACATACATTGTGACTAAAACCAAGGTCCTTACTCCCCTCATCATGTCCTCGCGGTGGTCAACAAGGACTGTGTCGTGTGAATGTAACTGTATGAATGAGTCATAGGGTAATGCTAGCTGAGCAGACCTACCCTGGGCGACTAAAGGATTAAAGCTGCAATCCGGGACTTATTTTTCACGAATAAAACCTTATTTTATTGTATGGTATATGCTAAAACAATATACTGTAAATAATACATCTGCAGTGGTTGGAGGTGGTCCTATGCTCTTCCACTGAGACGTTTTAGACCCTGCCCGAAGCTCATAAGCCCAATATCTCCCCCCGGCCATATGGGGATTCCTTCTGGACTGAACGGAACAATGTTTGGTTTTCTCACGAGGGAGACTTGGGTTCAAATCCTGGGTGTTATTGTTGCAAATAACCCATCTCTGTCTGGAGAGAACATAACATTTGAAAGGCTGGGGCCAATGGTGGAGATTTCATTTAAAGTGGGAAATACCCATATTGGATGAGTTTGGCTTACAAAGGGCAAGGAGATGCAAACACCTGGGTTGAGGAAGTAAAATGTGTGGACGTGTGTGTTAGTTAGTGTGTGTGTTGGCTCCATGCTGGTTGTTGCAGTTGCTCTTGCTGGGTGACACAGCGATCTTGTAGTCGTCGTGGAAGTTACAGTAGGCCTACTCTGCTCAGGAATGTATGAGGAGTGGATTTGTGTGTGTGTGTGTGTGTGTGTGTGTGTGTGCGCGTGTGCGTGTGTGTGTGACAGCAGTCGGTCAGCAAATGTGTCTGTCTGCATGTGTGTGCGGGCGTGCGATGTGTAGGTCGAAAAACAGGAAGTGGTGGGCTATCACATCTGGAGAAACATCTGGATAGGCCTGAGGGTGTGTGAGTGAGTATATTTGAACATACAGCACAGTACAGTTACATACGTGTGGTTTCACATGGGTGCATAAGTCTCAGTTTGTTTGTACATTTGTGGGAGCATCACGTATCAATACCCGGTTCTGTTGCAAGCAACATTTACTGTAAGATTACCACGTGGTTTTGGTATCGTAGCAAACTCTAGTAAAGCCAAGCGTTTCTCAAAGTCCTTGAGGGGTTTCCTGGGGGGGTTCCAGGGGCTGCTCAGCAAAATTTGTTGGTATGGCATCGCAATCAGTTTAACCACTTTAACCCTAGACATTGGTTATTTGAAAATAGCCGATCCACAAGCTCAAAACATCTTGTGCTGCCTGACACGTTGTGGGCTTGTAGATCGTAATTATGTGCGTGCACCTACATGCACAACTAAGTGTATCAAGGAGCCCTTAACAGCCCCCCCCCCACACTAAGTCTGTCTATTATAGTTCAAACATTTTCTTACATTTGATGGACTTATTTATTGATGCAATATAAACAATATACATTTTAATCCATTAAGACCTGAGGACCCGATTCAAAAAATGTCTTCAGTGGTTCTCAAACGGTCAAGGACCCCAAAATGATCTATGTATTTTGACCGCGGACCCCCGTCTCAAAATATTTAGTTCCAGGAACCCCCCAGAAGCAAAGATTTGAGTTTTTAAAAAATCACTTAAATATATATATAATATTTATATTCAAAGAAATGTTCACGATTTTTCTAAAATAGCAGATCTACAAGCTCATAGCGTGGCACAAAGTGACGCGCAATGAGCTTGTATATCTATGTTTGAATAGCTAAAGTATAAAATAATGGTTTATGTGTTTAAAATCTAAAATGAGGTAATAGGTTAAAACACATTCCCAAGGACCACCTGTAATTAGGCCATGGACCACTAGTGGTCCGTGGACCTCTGGTTGATAAACAGTGCCTTATGATGTTCTGTTGACTCAGCACACCATGCACACGTGCAGTAGGCGTTCTTGCATGCACCATAGGTTCAAAGCCATCTTATGGTCATTAGCCTGCCATACTGCCCTACTGTCATACATTGCCTGTGTCAGTTCCATGGTTTCCAGTCTAATAGAACATTTATGAAAGGCAATTCTACCCATATGGCTCAATTTAAATTGGTTCCATAGCACGGCTGTCTATCTTCTTGGCAGCCTGCGGACCAGGTTAACAAGGCACAGCTATATTCCTCTGCTAGCATTACTGACCACTGGAACAGTAGCAGTTGTTTTATGATTGCATGGCTATAAGAAAAGCGTATCTCCTCCATTGCCTGTCACTTCCAAGATGTCAGCCACCCTGTTTCCTCTCTTCATTTGTGTGATCCAACAGAGGAAAACACCACACAGGGGAGGGAATATATGGATCGTCTGTTACTGAAAAATGGACCTTATTTTTACCGTTAACCACTCAAACCTTACTTGACCCTAAGTTGACCAGAGTTCCCCCAGGAGTGTATATGGGTTCCCCTCCATGTATTCCCTCTACAACAAGTCTAATCTAATTATATGTTACATCGAGATCTCTGAGGTCAGCTGACCAATTGCTGCTTGTCGTCCCTAAGACGAGGTTTAAGCAATGAGGGTGGCGAGCCTTTTTAGTTGTAGCTCCAACAGCTACCTCACCAGGTCAGGCTGGCTCCCACACTACCTGTTTTTAAAACCCATCTAAAAACATGTTTTTATTCCTTGGCTTTTAAACCCTGATTGATATTTGCATTAATGTTTAATTGTATTGTGTTTTTTGTATTGCATTATGATTTATTGTTGGTATATGTGCAGCACTTTGGTCAACTCAATGTGCTCTATAAATAAAGTTGGATTGGATTGAATTGGAAATCTCTTTGCTGAAAATAGCCGATGTACAAGCTCACAACGCATCGTGTTGCGATGTGTGTTGTGTTTTGAGCTTGCAGATGGACCGACAAGGCAATTGATAAAGGGATGAAGTGCATCTTTTGCAGATAGCAGTGCATCTTTAGTAGTTTGCAGTCCATTATTTGCAGTTTACTGTGCATTTTTTGCTGTGTGCAATTTGCACTCATTCAAGTAATCTGAGCTATTGTACCTGACTGAGCCACTCAGACACTGGAGTTGGTTTACAGTGAATGTTTTGCTGTTCACAATGCAATTTGCATAAGTCTTCGTCAGTGCAGCCATGTTTGGGGGGAAACTAATCAAACAAACAAACAAACAAACAAAAACAAACACATTTTTCAGCCTTGAGTCTTCGTACACAATATGATATCATATCAGGATGAGAATTAAAGAAAGATATTCCTTTCAAATCTAGTGAATTAAACAGAGGTGCTCATGTTTTGTCTGTTGCATAACAGATGCTGCTGTCTTGGATGCCTGCTTGTATTAGCTGAACAAAAGAGCGTTTACAGATTAAGCTCAGGGGTTACCTCGCTGACTGGAGGAATTTCTCTTGCTGGTTTTAAAGAGAGCATTAGTGTCACATGGTTTCCATGCTGGTTCAGACTCCTTTATGTGGCACCGAGAAAGAATTTCAAAGGAAATGCCGAACTGAAGTGTGTATGTGTGCAACTAGTGTTTTTACAGCGTGGCTGCTTTTTAATGAGGGTTTGTCAAGTCCCTGTTCCTCTATGGTTGAAGCATCCTTAAGGACCGCAGTGAAAATGACTCATCAGCGCTGATGTATCATTATAATGCATAAAACACTGTGATGAGGACTGAGACGTTTCACATTAATATTGGCTAAAAAACAAAAACAAAGACTACGTTTTTTATAAGGGATTGTCCTGTCCTGCTATTCCTTTATCGATAGACTGTCTATGACGGCCACAGTGAAAACACATTGTCTACCTGTGTCGTTTGATAAGTGACTAAAGTGATGAAATTGCTATATTGCCTTTTGATAATGAATTCCTGGACTGTTGGGGCACCACCTAAACGATCCCATTGGTCCATAATGCATCATATGTTACCTTCTTCTGATACTTCTGTTTTTTTTTTTTTTTTTTTTTTGATTTATTTGAAAGCAAAACCACATGGTTACAGCAGTTCGAGGATTACCCAAGAAAGTCCTGAGACTTATTTCCGTTGAGGTCCTCTCACATTTAACAGTCAATTAACACAAGTTACTATACATTACAGTACAAAATACATGACATTAAAATATACAGTACATACACACGAACAAGTGCTCCCTTATCTTTTCCCAGACTACTGACCCTCTATAGGGGAACCTTTTCTAATAGACCTGCTTTTTGTCTGCTGTTTAAAATACCTCAGATTGGTTGTCAGCTTGACACTGGTTTGGAGGTTGTTCCACTGTGTGACTCCTATGTAAGTAAATGATTCCCTGCCCGCTTTACTTTTAAAAGCTGGATGGCTCACATCTGCTACACTGGCTCTGGTGAAAAAATTATGTACTTCATTTCTCTGGTTAAAACCATTTGACCTCACTGCCATCTGTTTACATGTGAAACTTTGCTGTGCTGTTATGTTCCTGAGATGAAGAAATGCTGTTCTTGTGGCCTTGTTGAAATGAGAATAAAATTTTTGATCAGAATCTATAATCACACCCAGGTTTGTAACATCTGTGTTGATCTGTTTACCCAGACATATGAACCTTGATTTCATTTTCATCAGGCAATGCGAGCACTCCAGGCATTCCAATGAATGAATCAGTCAGAAAACACTGACAGCTAGGGTTCATTTATAGATGACTGTGTTCTTCCTCTGTAAAACTCGTCTCAGTGTTTTTGTTTTAGTCGCGTTGCTGGACTGAGGTTATCATCGCTGATGGGTGGAAACCTTATGTCCAAAACTGCTACTTTTCAGGAAATAGAAAAAAATAACGTGTAGTAATTTAGTCACATGTTCTTGTTGATACTTTTCATTGGTTAAATATTGATTATACCAACAGACATATAGGCCTACTTAACCTCTTTCACCTGCCGTCTATTTTATATTTTGGGCATGTCATTATAGGCACACAAAACAATGAGTTATAAAAAAGAAAATCAAATGTAAAATAAATAGTAAAAATAGCCAATCTACAAGCTCACAACGTGTTGCAAATGTGACATTTGTGCGCTTGTAAATCTGCTTTTTGTACGATATAGCCTACTGTCATACAACGAAGTATGAATTAAGGCATTCATATATGAAAGCAACCTTTTAACGACGGAGATACAAGCTTTCTTCAGCATCGCGTTACGTTGTTACTGTCTGAAAACTAAACAGTGTTCTCCCATATCAGTCTAGACAGAGGATTTCTCTGACTCTCTCTCTCTCTCTCTCTCTCTCTCTCTGTCTCTCTCTCTCTAAACAGCTCACAGCTACATTTGCCTTTGGAAGCTGTGGTGGCTACTCTGGGAGGAACATTATCTCTCTGTTTTGCGGCGATGGGAAGAATGAAACACTCTCCGCCAGCTTTCACTACCCGTTCAGGTGACTTCACATCTTCCAGTGGTTCTCTAAACTGTTTAATTTCAAGGACCCCCAGTTTGATATGCATTATGCCACGGACCCTCATTTCATACAGTTTTCTGTCTCGGGGACCCCGATCTACTGTGTAAAATCCTAACTCTGAGAGTGTAACAAATGGAACCATTTGTTCCATTTGTACACTCTCGGAGTTACAGACAGTCCGTAACTTCTCAAGGACCACTGTTATATTCTTTTCTGATATATTATATTCCAGTGTTTCTCAAATGGGAGCTCTAGTACCCCTAGGGTTATTCTGAGGGGCTCCTAGGGGTACACGGAAAGTTTACAGTTAGTCTTGTGTTAATTTAATGCTGAGAGTGAACAAATGGAACAAATTTACTCCAACCATTAAAGGGATAGTTCACCCAGAAAAGTACTTCTTTTCTATCAATTACACACACATTGAAGCCTTGATTTTATTTGTCACATTCCTAAGCTAATAATTTGATGACCGGCCGAAATATGCTAATTTCTCCGGTAGGAGACTCAAAGTTGACACTTTGAGTCTCCTACCGGAGAGTAGGACTGCTGGTCATCAAATTATTGGCTTAGGAATGCCACAATAACAAAAACATCTCCATGAATTCAAGTCTCCATGGGGTGTGTAATCGATAGAAAAAAAGTCATTTTGGGGGTGAACTATCCCTTAAAGGAATTTTGCCCCACAGTTTTCTTACCTTTTCTATGATGTTATGATATCCTAGGATGAATGGTACAGTAGAAATATGTCATAACTCGATCCCGGGTCCGCCACAGCTAAAAACGCGCGCCAATAGGCCTTGCGCTAGATCACATATTTTTTACACTATGCCACGTGATTGTCTTGAATGCGCCCCACCCGAAGTCTCGCTAGACGAGATTTAAATCTCGTCTAGCGAGACTTCCGGTCCAGGATAAATGAACATTGATGTGTTTCACTGTGCAGGTTAAGTCAGGTTCCCCTCATCGATGGAAACACCACTCTCTGTAACCACTCTGTCGACACGACGCACATGGTGGGAGACGCCGCCTCCTCGGCAGAGTTCTTTGTGGGCGTGGCCATCATCTGCTTCCTGTACACGATGGTGGCTCTGCTGGTGTATCTAGGCTACATGCACGTCTACAAGGACTCCGACTTTGGGCCCATGTTTGTGAGTATTTGCACGGTTTACCGACGTGCAGATTGTAGAATGTTGTAGAACAGTGGTTCTCAACCTGTGGGCCGGTAGTCTCGCGTAGCCAGACCACTATTCCACAATCTCCGAATGCTATATAGAGTCTGGAACTACACCTCCTGAATGCTATATAGAGTCTGGAACTACACCTCCTGAATGCATAGAGTCTGGAACTACACCTCCTGAATGCTATATAGAGTGAACTACACCTCCTGAATGCTATAGAGAGTCTGGAACTACACCTCCTGAATGCTATATAGAGTCTGGAACTACACCTACTGAATGCTATATAGAGTTTGGAACTACACCTCCTGAATGCTATATAGAGTCTGGAACTACACCTCTGCTATATAGAGTCTGGAACTACACCTCCTAAATGCTATATAGAGTCTGAAACCCCTCCTGAATGCTATATAGAGTGAACTACACCTCCTGAATGCTATATAAAGTCTGGAACTACACCTCCTGAATGCTATATAGAGTGAACTACACCTCCTGAATGCTATATAGAGTCTGAAACACCTCCTGAATGCTATATAGAGTCTGGAACTACACCTCCTGAATGCTATATAGAGTCTGGAACTACACCGCCTGAATGCTATATAGAGTCTGGAACTACACCTCCTGAATGCTGTATAGAGTTTGGAACTACACCTCCTGAATGCTATATAGAGTCTGGAACTACACCTCCTGAATGCTATATAGAGTCTGGAACTACACCTCCTGAATGTTATATAGAGTCTGGAACTACACCTCCTGAATGCTATATAGAGTGAACTACATCTCCTGAATGCTATATAGAGTCTGAAACACCTCCTGAATGCTATATAGAGTCTGGAACTACACCTCCTGAATGCTATATAGAGTGAACTACATCTCCTGAATGCTATATAGAGTCTGAAACACCTCCTGAATGCTATATAGAGTCTGGAACTACACCTCCTGAATGCTATATAGAGTGAACTACACCTCCTGAATGCTATATAGAGTCTGGAACTACACCTCCTGAATGCTATATAGAGTCTGAAACACCTCCTGAATGCTATATAGAGTCTGAAACACCTCCTGAATGCTATATAGAGTCTGGAACTACACCTCCTGAATGCTATATAGAGTGAACTACACCTCCTGAATGCTATATAGAGTCTGAAACACCTAAGATGGTGACTGTAAAAACTAAACGCAAGTGGGGAGGAGGCTTCACATCCGCTTTATCGCTTGATCATTTTCAGAGCTTCTGTGCTCCAGACTGTATGACGGAAGCATTTGAAAATTGTGGGAGGCAACAGTCTTGCTTGCGAGACTAGTGGGCCGGCGACCGCTGGTGGGCCGTGAGGATATTGCAAGCGGGGCCCCAAATAATTGGCAAAACACTACGATTTTATTGACAACATAACATTAATATAAAATATTTTGCATTTTATGGCATTGAGCATATGGTCATATATGGTCATTTCCACATTCACAGATTTGATTCCCGTCACATCACTGGAGTCAACTTTCAGCACAACTTTGGTGGTGTTTCAGAATCACAGAATACTATTAGCGGAACATTAACCCCTCAACAAAGATAATGCTGAACATCGTGATACAGATAGCAGATCTATATGCTCACAACACAACACTTTGTGAGGCTCTTTCATTTATTTATTCAGCAAAAGATTGGTGTAAAGGGAAAAAATCACACCCAGTGTGAAGTGGGCGGTGTCTTGCTAGCTAATCACAATACTGAATGGAGTCAACCAATCCACCCACAATGTGTGATTCACTTAAAAAAAACATAAATGTGTTTAAAAAAAACATAAATGTGTTTTTTTTAAGTGCATAGTCCTATTTATAGGGCTATGCACATGTGTCATGTTTCCCTAGCCAATCACAGTCCTGAATAGACTGTGATTGGCCAATCACGGTGCAGGGTTAGGGGGGTACACTGGTGGCCAATCACAGCGCAGGATTTGGTGTGCCAATATCCAAACCTCACATATAGGGGCGGTTTCACCGCCCAAAAATAAGTGGACCAAGTGTAGGGCCCTAGGGGATGGTCAACAAGATGTATAGTATTTAAAGGGATAGTTCACCCCAAAAAATACTTTTTTTCCTATCGATTAGTCACCCCATGGAGACTTGGAATTCATGGATAATGTTTTGTTTTTGTCGCATTCCTATGCCAATAATTTGATGACCAGCGGTTCCGGTAGGAGACACAAAGGAGACTCTTTGTGTCGCCTACCGGAATGCAAAAAAAAAGTCATTTTGGGGGTGAACTATTCCTTTAAGTCGGTAATCTAAAGGTAAAAGCTGTTATACAGTTCTCTGACTGGGGGCTTCCTCTGCCTCCTCGTATTATGTCCTCTGTCATCCAGGACTTCGGGGTGACAGCTGCCTTGGCCTTGCTGTGGCTGGTGTGTTCCTCAGCCTGGGCTAAAGGTCTGCAGAACGTCAAGGAGGCCACCGGCGAGGAGGGCATCAGCAACACGTTGTCCCTGTGCAAGGAGAGCGATGTCACCTGCCAGGTCACCGAGTTCGCCTACATGCGCACCCTCAACATCTCTGTGGTGAGCAGAAATACAAAACAAAACAAAACAGTGCCATACCACGTAATATAGTAATAATGTTACATTACAATGTAAGCAGTTGACATTAAAGCTGCAACCTGGAACTTATTTTAATGAAGAAAATGTTATTTTAACCAATCTGTAGGATTGCTTTAACAGCTGACATTTAGACCCTGGTGTCGGATAGGACACCCAAACATTTAAAGAAAAATAGCCGATCTACAAGATCACAACGCACTGTGAGCTTGTAGATCAGCGATTTAAAAACAAATATTGAAACATGTATAAAATATAAAAAGTTTAAACCTATGATCTGAAGAGTGTATCTTATGCGTTCTTTAAATTCTTTTAGTGAATTCAAACTGTTCCTCACTTTGCTGGGGACCCGTGGCGGTCCCTGACCCCACAGGTCCCCTGACCCCAGCCTGAGAACCACTGCTCTAGGGAAAGGCTGTAGCTCATGTTTGATTTGTATGAAGTACAGCAGCCTAATAGGGCCTTACCCCTTATGATGCAAGTAAACAAGATCTTCAAGTTTGTTTCATTCTCTCTCTCTCTCTCTCTCTCTCTCTCTCTCTCTCTCTCTCTCTCTCTCTCTCTCTCTCTCTCTCTGTGTCTCTCTCTCTCTCTCTGTTTGGCAGGTGTTTGGATTCCTCAACATGTTTGTGTGGGCGGGCAATGCGTGGTTTGTGTACAAGGAGACCCGCTGGCACTCTCAGAAATACTCTGGCCAGCCAGGGTCTGGAAGACCACAGGTCCCTGCCCCCATCTAATATACCACACGCATGCACGCACAGATGCATGCGCGCACACACACACACACACACACACACATACACATACACACACACACACACACACACACACACACACACACACACACACACACACACACACACACACACACACACACACACACAAGGGGCCTATGAAGACAGAGAGATGATCCGATTCCGATCCGATTGAAGAAGCAGCCATCATGTGGTACAACTACAGTGCAAACCTGGGCCTTGTTGAATAGAGGCCTTATCAGTACTGAGAAGATGAACATTGTAGAAGTCTCCGACCTCTGACTCCAATTGCGTTCACCTGCAGCCTACAGCGAAAACAGGAGGTGGACTAAAGTAGTGAAGTAGTATAATAGACTACAATGACCATATTGTAAGTAGAATGTGTCTTTCTGATCCAGATCAAGCCGTGCACAACCAATCGGTGGAAACACTGAAAAGAGAAATATAAGCATCATTCCTCCAGTGAGCTAGCCGCCAGTGTGGTTGTGCATATTGTCGCATCCAGGGTTTGCTGTAACTTCTACAAAGTCTATTAGGGGCCATGTTCACAGACAGCATTTTTGAGCTGCCAGAGCTTTTCTGCCATTCATTTCTATGGTAAAGAGGTGCTGAAGTGCCTTCCTGTGGACACGGCCCCTTAAATGTGCCTTATTGTGTCCTGTGCCTTAACTAGCGACAATGCAATGCAGTTAGCATGCTAAAGATTGACCACGTGCCTTCCGATGCACAGTCTTTACATGTTTTGTGCACTTTACTGATCATATCAACAGGAAAAGAGGCAATGGAACCATGTCATAGTTATCCGTACCACTGCTTCCAAGCAGCTCTAGTCTTATGGACTCCAGACAGCTGCTAGTATTCTATAATTGTGTTCACCTGGTGTTCCAATCCAGGGATGAATTCCTCCAGCAGTGCCATGGAGCCTCAAACTATACAGCAACAATTATATACTGTAGCTATCGATCTACAGTATAATGATCATGGGGTTAATGGGTCCCCATTAGGGATGGGCAATATTATCGATATCACGATATATCGCGATATTTTATTTCGCGATACTGTATCGCGATACTGTATACTGTCAGATACAGGCTTTATGAAAAACATTCAAAGAACCTATCACAGATCTGCAGCTACTCAATATGTAGTGTATATATAAACAATATGTAGTTGTGATATATGTATATATCGCAATATATCGCAATATATCACAATATATCGCAATATATCGCAATATATCGCAATATATCGCAATATATCCCAATATCGTGATACGACCCAAGTATCGTGATGCGTATCGCAATATAATCGTATCGTGACCCAAGTATCGTGATACGTATCGTATCGTGAGATTGTTGCCAATACCCATCCCTAGTCCCCATATGGTACTACTAGTCATAGATATAGACGTAGATACGGCATTGGCTGCTGCTGTTCATTGGAGCGATGCATCGACGCGGCTGCCATAGTGGTCAGGACAAGCTGCGTCTCCTATAGTATATAGTAGTACTGCACAGTGTATGTACAGTATGTCTATTGAAGCAGGAGTTCTTCCCACAATTCATAACTTGCTGAATATTCAACGAGTTTTCCAGGCAGTTTAGTTTGTTTCAAATGCCAGACGTTGTAATTATGTTATGGAATACAGGTTACTTGGATAAATTAGAAATGTGGGTTTACATGACCAGACTGCCTTATCTTACGTAGACAGCAACAGTAATGATTATAAAACAGAAAACTAGTTTTACTCTCCAGGTAGGCTACTTGTACACGACCTGGACGACAATTTCTTGCAGTGGAGTTATGGCAGGTTGCCCGCGCCAATATGGCAGCGACATTGACGTATGATCCAGTGCCCAATGTGGTATCTACATAATTGACCTCAGATTAATTGACCCATGAAGTATCTTTGAGGACGGCACTCAACCCTTGCCTGCTCATTGTAACAAGGTTTTGATGAGAACAAACCTAATGACCTAAAATGGAAATATTTGTTTTAACCACTTGAACCATAACATCCCTATTCTGGGCATGTCATAATAGGCAAACATTCAGTGAAAATAGCTGATTTGACAGTTCACAAATTGAGCTCACAACTACAACGTGAGCTTGCAGATCAGCAATTTTTGCCGTAGGTGGTGACACGTTGGGGCAAAATCAGACCATGCGTCATTTTTCAACACTTCCAGTTGACCTGCCCACACTAGAATGCAAAAGTGCTGTTGTCACCCCCAACTCATCATAGGTAGATGCGTCCGCTAAAAACATTTCAAACAAGACAGGCGCTCCAGCAGAAGCGGACTTGATCCCCATGAGGCACCCCCGTGCGAGCCGCTAGGCGAGCAAGTGGTTGTGCCAAGTGATGTGAGGTCCACTTCTGCCGACTCAACACCATTTGAGTCGCATACCGCTAGACAGAGAATAGGAAATCATCCGTCCTCGTCAACATGCGACGCGTCAGGACAAGTCCCATCGCATTAACATCTGACGCAGGAGAGCCGCATTGCCAATTCCCGGGCCAACCGGTCACCCTTTTAATGCAAGGGGTTTGAAAATGCATTTGATGTGACCACCATATAGTCTTGAAGAAAAGTCTGTTGGACAGCAAAGCTGCTGCTTAGTTGCAATGTAAAGCCTGATGTATACTTTGTTGTCTGATGGTGTCGTTCAGCGAAAATAGGCGATCTACAAGCTCACAAGGAGTCGCATTGCGACGCCTTGTGAGCTATCAGATCAGCTATTTTTGCCAATTACGCTTAAATGTGCCCTATGTTTGGCATGTGTCAGGTCCTGAATATATTCCAAAGTTTCAGTCTCTGCCAAGGTACCAGTGGGGGCTGTGTCCTTCTTTATTTGCGTCCATTTTTGCTTTTAAATATTGTTATAGTTTTGTTTAATGTATGTAGCACAAATGTAGTATTTTCAATTCCATTAGTCTTTCGATGTTTTCATTTCAGTCTCAGTCAGTTTGTGAGTAATGCCAAAGCAATGTTTTTCATCTTCTCTTCATGTCTCCTGATGTGAAGTTAAACAAATGATTCCCTCATTGTATTATTGTTTTATTTTTTATTGTTTTAATTGCTCATGTGTTCAATTGATTTCTACTCACTGAACCATCAACAAATCAATCACAGAGCTGGCTTTTGTTGTTTTATGATTTATGTATATTTTTTAAGTGTTATGAGGATTATTTTCAAGTGTTGACCAAGTATTGATTGTTTGAGTGTAAAGATGATTTTGTTTGCATTTCTGCTTTATTCATGACAAGAGTGTGTAGAGAGAGAGTACAGTTATAGAAAGACAGGTTAGCGAGGTTCAGAGAGGGGGGTGGAAATGTTATGTACCGTAGTGTACAGTAAAAAAAATGTGTGGCCTTCAGTACAGTAAACATGTCAGGTGTCCAGAAATGATGTGGTGAATAAGGTTTTTGCCTCTAGACCCTCACAAACCTCTGCTGGTCCAGAATCCAATAGTTTCAGTACCTTCTCCCATGTGTCTCTCTATTTTTGCTTGCAGAAAATATATTCTGTGAGCGACATGGTCATACAACAAAGCAGGTTTGTAAAAAAAAAAATCAAACGGGGGGAAACATTTTCTTAACCACTTAAAGGAGAACTTCAACCATTTTCAACCTTATCTTCATATAATTGGTCCTCGCTGATGCTCATTATAAGATGGTACCACTTCCGTCTACTCACTCTACGTTTCAGTGGCTATGGACAGTTCGGAAACCTGTCTACCTAAAATAAAGTACAGCCTTTCTCTTCCTGTAAATTTAGCATGCTATAATAGAGGCCATTCTTGCTGTAACAATAAAAGTTTGAAATCTTATTTGAAATCTGCCTGCCGATGATGTCACTGGTAGGCCGGTTTCTGACCTGTCCACAGCAGTCCTCTGAGACACAGAGTGAGTAGTAAATGCAAGTAGCCTACCTATTTGATTCAGTCTGACCAGAGAAAAAGCAGACATTGACCCCCCCAACAAACTGAATCCTACACCAAGTAGGCTATATAAACTAGCCAGTAGTCGCTACTCTGTCCTTCTCAATTGTACTATCTCTGTAAAAGACTGCTTCCCTGTACGACGCGTGCCAAAAGCAGCCACATTGTGAGCTTAGATCTGCTATGCTTGACGCACGAAGTCTGAGTCCAATGCCAAAGTTAAAACAGATAAATGAATGTGTATGGTGTACTGGTTATGCCTCCAAACCCATGTAATCATCTTCAGATAATGTCTTTAGCTTGAGTCAATGATTCCTGTGTGTTTAACTTGTCAGACGGGCTGCTTACACACAAGGACACACATTCTGTAATGTGCAAATTATGAATGTTTTCTTTTCCTTCTTTTTTTTACAATAAAAAAAATCAAAATACATTTTCGTCTCTTACCTGTGAGGGATTAAAGAAATGTAAGTGTATCGCTGTAAAACTATCATGGCTTAAACTATAATCACTTGCTCTTGCTCTAAAGCTGTCTATCTGGTGTCCAGGGAAAACGGGAATATTGTGTAGAGGTAGATTTATGATGTCTCCAGGACAGACAGACAGAGTGTCCTCTGTATCCTGTTTGCTGATTCATCCTGTGATCTACAAACTGCTGTTTGTCTTCTGGGGAACAAACGCAACGTGTGTGTGTGTGTGTGTGTGTGTGTGTGTGTGTGTGTGTGTGTGTGTGTGTGTGTGTGTGTGTGTGTGTGTGTGTGTGTGTGTGTGTGTGTGTGTGTGTGTGTGTGTGTGTGTGTGTGTGTGTGTGTGTGTGCACGCGCTGTCACAAACAGGCTCAATATAACTATAAGTGACAAGGAAGCAGGGGCGGATCCTGAGTCCACATGGGCCCCTAGACCTGAGCCTGCCCACCATCCTACCCCACCCGTGTTTGTGATTATAACCTGTGAGTCCGTCTGTCCATCTGTCTCTTTCTGTCAGTCAGTCTGTCTATATCTGTCTCCCTGTGAACAGCTCATCTCGGGCACCGCTGGTCCGATTGGCATGTAACTTTAAGCCTCTGTATGTTGTGGGGTCTTTTTTGGTTCACATTCTGAAATTCAGATCCAGGCTCTGGAACTGGGTCTCATTTGGCCCAATTTTTTGAGAGGTCCCCCCTGACCTTTGGGCCCCTGGGCCTGGGACCCACAGGCTGTTCAGGGTTGTACAACTTGGAAGGGGAGGCCATCCTAAGTTAAAGAGAAATCAGCTTGTGACTGCAATTTGTTCTTGTTCGCGGATGACTCGGCTCTGCTGGTCTCGGACAGGGACAAGTTGCAGGTTGAAAAAGCCCTCAGCTCTGAACTCGGTAGAATCTGCACCTGGCTCGCTGATAACAAACTATCATTACACCTGGGTAAAACTGAATCCATTCTCTTTGCGTCCAAAATTAACCTCGGCAAGGCCGAAGACTTCACAGTAAAAGTGGTTGACAATGTTATTACAAGAAAAGAGTTAATTACCTATACCTGGGCTCCATTTTAGAGGCAAATCTTTCCAGTGATAAAATGGCAACTAAAGTAATCAAAAAAGTCAACCAAATAACTAGATTTTTGTACAGGATCTCCTCACTGGTAAGTAAGAATACATTGAGGCTTCGATTATGCACCACGAAGGCCTCAAAAACAAGGCTCCAAACATCCCAAAACAAACTGGTCAAGCTACTGCTTGGCCTACTAATCCCTACTCTCCTTCAAAACCGCTCTAAAGGAGCACTTACAGGTAGCTGCAATTCGAACCTGGCCCCTACCCCCCCCCCCCCCCCTCTCAACTGTTTACTGTACATATTTTTCTTTTTGATTTCTGTTTATATGTTTATATGATGTTTTGCATAGCATTGTAAATTTTGTCTGTACTCAATTCATTGAAAGGACCTCAATGGAAACACGCCTATAGGCTTTCTTGGGTTTAGCAGACCTTGTAATGAACTGTAGCCTACTTACCTGTGCTTGTCTTTGCAAACTGTTAAGAAAGTATTCAATCAATCAATCAATCAATCAATCAATCAATCAATCAAGTGAAGGCTGCTTTGCACTAATCAAATTCACTATTGAACTTGTGTTGGCTTGGACATGACATAGTAGAGTAAACTCAAGGGGGTTCTCTCTGATTTTGCTTCTATTTTATTTATTAATTAAATAATATAGATATTATGATTTGATTGTGCTGATATGCTGATAGATAGCATATTCGCAAATAACGCTTCGCTTTTTGAGTGGGCATCTCCATTTCCAGCCACAAGAGGGCAGTGCTGTGTAGTATAGGCTACGATAGTCCATCACAACCTATGATCACAACTGAGTTTTTCTAAAGACTGTCACTCACATAGAACAGTGGTTCTCAACCTGTGGTCGGAACCCCCAGGGGGGTCCCCACATGATTTGGGGGGAGGGGGGGGGTGCCCAGCTGACAGTGAAGTGACAATTAACACATTGACTGCCAGAATTATTTCAGATTTTTTGCAGTTTATTGCCAGAGATTTTTCATTGAGAAAAAAAAAGTACTCAGGAGCCGAGATACAGAATTTTTAAGTTTTAAGTTAACAAGGAAGTGGATAGGAGTCTAGATCTTCGAAAAATCATATCTTCTTGGTCTTTTGGTCAAATTTAAAATACAAAATAAAAATAAATAAATAAATATTATTATTATTATTTTATTTTTTGAAAGACCAAGTATACTTTTAAGACCTTTTTAATACATAAAAAAAAAGAAAAAGACCACTTTTGACCTTTCTGCATGGTCCTGGGATGCCTGCATGCCCTCAGTGGTGGAACAAGTATTCACATGTTTTACTTAAGTAAAAGTATCAATACTGCAGATTCTGCAGTATTGATACTTTCCCGAACTTTTACTTGTAACAGAGTATATTTCTACATTGCAGTCTGCAATGTAGAAATATACTCTATGTTACAAGTAAAAGTCCGGGATTCAAAATGTACTTGAGTAAAAGTACAAAAGTATTGGTATCAAAAACTACTTAAAGTACCAAAAGTAGAAAGTACTCATTGTGCAGAATGTCCCATTTCACAAATGTATAAATTGTATTAAAATCTTTTGAAAATAGCCAATCTGCAAGCTCACAATGCCTCGCATTGCGATGCATTGTGAACTTGTAGATCGGCTATTTTCAAATGACCAAAATGTATATAGGGCTGAAGTGGTGTGGTTAATGTATGTTTTGTAATAATGATCAAAATCCACAAAGTAACTAGTAACTAAACGTTTTCCAATAATTGTAGTGGAGTGAGATGTAGGGCTATTGCAGTAGGCCAAAAGTAAAAGTATTGAAAATTGAAAATGCTCCAGTAAAGTAAAAAATCTTCAAATTTGTACTTAAGTACACTACAGTACTTGATTACATGTACTTTAGTTACTTTCCACCATTGCGTGCAGGAATACACACCACGCCGACAACTGCCGAGATGAACCGAACCGGGATGACAGTGACGTCACGTGCCCTGCTGCTCGTTTCGTTTCCTTCGTTTTTTGGCAGAGCTCAGATCCCATATACCGGAGGGGCGCTCACGCTGTGATTGGCTGGTTGTCAATGCAATTGCCGATGCGAGTAAACAACGAGTCAATCAACAACAATGTTTATAGGCAGTGGTGTAAAGTAAGTTAAGTAACTAAGTACATTTACTCAAGTACTGTGTACTTCAGTACAATTTTGAGGTACTTTTACTTCTACTCCACTACATCTCAAAGGCAAATATTGTATTTTTACTCCACAACAATTATTTGAAAACTTTAGTTCCTATAGTTACTTTGTAGATTTGGATTATTATTACAAAACATGCATTCATTATTTCAGTCCTATATTTAGGCCGTTTGAAAACAGCCATCTACAAGCTCACAATGCTGATGCTTCGCATCGCAAAGCATTGTGAGCTTGTAGATCTGCTGTTTTCAAAAGATCTCATTTGAAAACTTGTGAAATGGGACATTCTGCATAATGAGTAGGCTACTTTCTACTTTTGGTACTTTAAGTACATTTTGATGCCAATACTTTTGTTCTTTTACTCAAGTACATTTTGAATTCAGGACTTTTACTTGTAACAGCCAGAGTATATCTACATCGCTGTATTGATACTTTTAGATCAGACTGCTTCTTTAGAGGAGATAGAGTTTTCTTTGTGACTTCTTTTAAGGGGACAACATATTAACAAAGATAAATAGTTTGGTGAAACTATTAGTTTTACCAACAACCAACCAGCGTTTTATTTCTGACACCTTTTCCACTTGGCTGGTAGCCACAAAAACATCTAAATTGTTTTGAATAGTTCAGTGGTTCTCAACCTTTTCAGGCCGTGGCCCCCAAAATAATCCTATTTGAACTAGGGACCCCCCCCCCACCCTGACAAGGAATTGTAGGAGTTGTGGCATCAAATTTAGTTTGACTCGGTTCCACAGATATTTTAATATTGTGAAAACAGCCGATCTACAAACTTGTGAGCTTGTAGATTGGCTTTCTTCAAAATGTTTGCCTCTCTCTTATATTTGACAATTTGGCTAATGTTTGACCAGTTTTTATAATAGGCCTATATAGCCTAGTTTGTTGATGACTTTTGATGCAGTAATTGTCTTTTTTCATAAAAAAAATAGATTGGTATTAAAAAGGTCTAAAAAGTCCTTAAAGGGATATTTCACTTTTTAAAAAAGTGTCATTTTATCGTCTACTCAGGCTTTTCTGAGCACCCCAGACCGTTTTTAAGTTGCTTGATGTAGTATTTAGATATTTGTATTCATTTTATCAGACACATCCTCTTATATAAACTCCCTATACAAACCCATTATAACCTCAAACTCCATTTTTAACATGTTAGATTCATCAAAAACACACGTCCTTGGTTCTGGTGACTCACCCTGCCCTCTTAATACGTGAGGCCGTATTTTTTCGATAACGTTTTTCATTTATTTAATTTATATTTTTTATTGTATTTATTTATTTTAATTTTCAAAAAATATATATTAAAAATAAATGAAAAAGTTATCGAAAAAACACGAGGGGGCGTGTCTGATGAATATCAAATATCTAAATACTGAATCAAGCAACTTAAAAACTGTCTGGGGGGCACACAAAAGCCTGAGTAGACGATAAAATGACCCAAAGTTTTTTGAAAATGAAATATCCCTTTAAATGTCACCTTACTGTCATCTGGGGACCCCCCCCCCCCCCAATCTTGTGGGGATCCCCTGGGGGTCCCGACTCCCGACCCACAGGTTGAGAACCGCAATAGCTTACAAGCTTACAACCGGCATATTTAAAGCGTAAGGAGCACAAAAAGAAACAATTTTTTTTTTTTTCCCCAGATTTTACAAGTTGTTTTTAAAACATACAACCCACACATAGTAGCCTACATATCAACAAATAAGCATAAAACATAAGCAAAAAACACAATACAGAAGAAAAAAAACTCCAAAAAGAAAAGAAAAGATAAAGAAAATAGTTTTATGCATCGTTCAAATGATCTTTAAATCACGTTAACCACTTAAACCCCATCATCGGTATTGTGGGGAAAGCTGGGTGAAAGGTCACCCATATGGAGTTTAAGTAGTTAAAAAGTTTTGGTGAAACTTTTTACCAAAACAACTATAACCAGCCTATCACAGCGCGGCGGTCCCGCCGGTCTATGGGATCTCTCAGATCTCTGCTGCGTGCGAAGGCGAGATAGAGGTGGGGGGGCAAAAAAAAGCAACCCTCAGCAAAGCAACAAGAACAGTGTTGCCATGTCCGACTATCATAAGCGACTTTGGGCTTGTTTTTCTGTGAAGTCGCTTGTAAATATTGGTGGTTGCGTTTTTTTGGGCTTGTTGTTTCTAAAGTGTAATGATTTACTCCAAAAGGAGTGTAAAACCCTACTCACTTTCAAAACTGCCCTAAAAGATACACCTTCAGACCCCCCCATCTGAAAATTATTTATGCCATGGGGGACCCACAAGATTTGTATTGTTACAATGTTTCAATAAATATCCCAAGAGTATTTTTTTATTTAAAAAAAATAATAGCAGATCTACAAGCTCACTGTGAGCTTGTAGATTGGCTATTTTCAAATAGTGCTCATGATGTGGCTTCTTTTGGGCTTGTTTGCTTATTTTTCTCACACAACCTGGCAACGCTGAGCGAGAAGGACCAGCAGCAGCAATGGCGACACTGGATCGCCAAGCACCAAGTCCGCATACGTTCTTGTGCGAACCCTGGTCTTCCTTCGTCAGTCTCGTCGACAGTAAGTGACGTCCCGCCCGTTGACAGCTCTGCTGTTGTTGTTGTTGTTATTGTTGTTGTTTGTTTGTTTGTTTGTGTTTTTGTTTAGAAGAGAAAGTGTGGCGTGTTGTCCAACTGTGATTGAGTGACTTGAGAGTCTCCAGTCCACCGCCGCCAACCATGCACGATCTGTCAAACAAACTGTCACCAGAAAGCCTCCAGTTAGACCTCGTCGTACGACGGTGTCGCTCGCCAACAACTTAACCGATCTGCAAGCTCACACAGTCAGCCAACGCGTCGTAAAAAGCGGAATGGGGCTGCTGTGCTGCTGCCACATGCAACACACTTTTTCAGTTGCAGACTTTGAGTCATAACATAGTAGTAGTCATCATGACATTGTAATAGTGAACATAGCCTGTAATGATCATAACATTGTAATAGTGAACATAACCTGTAGTGATAATACCATTGTAATAGTGAACATAACATTGTAATAGTGAACATAACCTGTAATGATCATAACATTGTAATAGTGAACATAACCTGTAATGATCATAACATTGTAATAGTGAACATAACCTGTATTGATCATAACATTGCAATAGTGAACATAACCTGTAATGATCATAACGTTGCTCACGATGTGACACATTGTGATCTGCTATTTTCAAAAGATTTTAATACATTTTATTCATTTGAAAATTTGTGAAATGGGACATTCTGCATAATGAGTACTTTCTACATTTGGTACTTTAAATACATTTTGATACTACTTTTGTACTTTTACTCAAGTAAATTTTAAATTCCGGACTTTTACTTGTAACAGAGTATTTCTACATTGCAGTATTGGTACTTTTACTTAAGTAAAACATGTGAGTACTAGTGTTAAAGGCAGGCTCCATGCATGATGGAGCCTGAAAGTTCCTTCTGCATGGAGCCTTAAAGTTTAGGTGTTTTTGTTTTGTTAATTCTGATATTGCTTTTCTTTTGATTTGCTTATTGGAATGCAGACCCGTCCTTGGAAAACAGTGAGACTGAGAGAGAGACTTTAAGCCAAAACCAAGCCCCTAAACTCGGGAAACAAGGTAAGATTAAGTGTCATGTAATTTGTTGACAATTCCTGGGCTGTTTACATACACTGCACTTTAAATGACAGCAGGTTAAAGTAGGTTAAAGTAAACTACACTATATTATTGATTATTAATGCAATTTCCTATTTTTAAGTTATGCCAATAAATTGAGATACTGTTTAAAGTAGCTGGTTGACAATTTATAAGAACAATATTTGATTACACTTCCTCCATATTTCGTTTGTATTCTGGTGCTTGCTAATTTAGTAAAATGTAGGTCTTCACGATGTTAACAAGAGAACGGATATTGTGATTCTGATTTATGTCAGTTATGATACATGTTTGTACTTTTTATCACTGAAAATAACTCAAAGATAAATCAGAGATTTTCCTCTGTCTCGCAAATTCATTAGTTGGCACCAGAATACTTTAGGAAACTGCCTGAAGCGTTTCCCTTCTGTCAAAAGAAACCCACCTTCCAGGAATTGTTAATTACATTAGTCAGTATTGTGTTTGATAGCCTATAATGTTTTGATTCATTGTAGAGCAGCTCAAATAAAATATGGGAATTCTTTTGAAGTTTGAATGTCTGCAGAAAAACCCACCGACAAAGATACTCAAACACGTTTAAGTAAAACGTTTGGTTGTACTGAAGCTACAGTATGTCATGCACAATACATCATATACAACAACTTCTCTGGAATGGTCTATTACATGATCCATCCTTTTTGCAGTGGTACTGGTAATACTGTAATACAGCATCACGTGACGTGTGCACATGCATGTTCTTTCATGTTGCCGTGCAAGTGTCTATGCCTCTCTGTGTGGTAGTGTGTGTGTGTGTGTGTGTGTGTGTGCTTGTTGTGTAACCATGCGTGTGTTTGTGATTGTGAGCGCACTATAGAGTGTATTCAAGCGTGACATCCATTCACACCAGACAAGACTCCAATGACAGGCTGGTCTGAAGATGTTGTGTCAGGCTGACAACGTTTTTGAAATGATTCAGTTGTTCCAAGTGTTTAAATTTGAATTGGGCTTCAAAAATGGTTGTCCACCGAGCCTTCTTCTGTGCTTTTATGTCAGTCATCACTCTCAGTAATGGAAAATAACTATTAAACAGACTTAACAGAGCGGATGGACTGCCATCTTTTGTTGTCCAAGTGCATTAGCCCTTTAATATTACTGAGAGAGTGATTAGCCCTCTTACAGTTTGGGAGAACGAAAAGCTGTGCTAACTCGTCTTTTTTTTGGGGTTATTATTATTGTTTATTCTTTGAATTCGTGTCAGGTCAGACTGAAATGTTCAGGATTAAGTCGAGCTCGGGTGGGTGTCACACTGTTACTATAGTGTGTGTGTGTGTGTGTGTGTGTGTGTGTGTGTGTGTGTGTGTGTGTGTGTGTGTGTGTGTGTGTGTGTGTGTGTGTGTGTGTGTGTGTGTGTGTAAGCCTGTGTGCCCTTGAGCTGTGAGTGGGAGCGATTCCCCTACAGACAGAGCCAAAAGAACTCCTCTCACCAGTCAAGCACTTAAACCATATAGTATACTTAGTTGACTGGAATCCCCCAGGGTTCTATACAAGGCCCACTTCTTTTCTCTATCTACACTATAATCTTTACCCAAAATAGCGTTGCGTTGTGAGCTTGTAGTCCTGCTATTTCTGCCGAATGTTTGCCCCAGAGTAGGGACGCTAAGGAACAAGTCATTTAATAAATAAGCATTCATCATCGATCATCAGCGCATATCTGCATGGACTTCCGTGTGCCTCCCATGTTTTGTGACGTACGCTTTGAAGTATACTGACTGCACATGAAAAGAAAAATAGACACTCTGTTTGAGGAGAGGTTGTGTGAAGAGCTCTGTTGCTACCTGCAGCTGTATAACTCATCGTTAAAACGCCTGTAAAGACAGCCCAGTGTGCTTATAATCTTGGAAATAAATTGCCCTGACTTTCAGAAGAGATGAAAGTGTGTATGCAGGCATAAGTGGAAGTGTCTGCGAGACAGAGTTGAGAAGGCCAAGACATTTTTAGATTAGTAGGGCTGTTAGGCTTTTGCACACACGCACTCAAACGTACAGAGGGGATTTGACTTATGCATTCACTAACAACACATTCTGCCACTAGACTTCCGCCTGTGGTCACCAGACTGTGACACACACACACACACACACACACACACACACACACACACACACACACACACACACACACACACACACACACACACACACACACACACACACACACACACACACACACACACACACACACACAGTATGAGTTAAAAGTAGGTGTGTGTGTGTGTGTGTGTGTGTGTGTGTGTGTGTGTGTGTGTGTGTGTGTGTGTGTGTGTGTGTGTGTGTGTGTGTGTGTGTGTGTGTGTGTGTGTGTGTGTGTGTGTGTGTGTGTGTGTGTGTGTGTGTGTGTGTGTGTGTGTCTCTCTCTCTTTCTCTCTCTCTCACGGGTGGCATCCCTGGAATTAATAATCCGTTGCCAACACCACTTCAAAACCTGCTGAGGGGGTGACACACAAACACACACACACACACACACACACACACAGAACACATACAGTAGATCTCCTTGAGATGATGATGTCAGACAGACAGCGATATGACATTGACTGACACACTTATATTCTCTCTCTCTCTCTCTCTCTCTCTCTCTCTCTCTCTCTCTCTCTCTCTCTCTGTTGCTCTTTCTCACAATACACTGTCCCTTTCTCTCTTTGTATCATTCACTGTTGCTCACCCCCCCCCCCTCTCTCTCTGCCTATCTCTCTGCCTATCTCTCTCTGTCTCTGACGACAGTTGACAGTAACACAGTATGACCTGAGTGGCAGCCAGTCATATCAGTCCTCTGGAAACAGGAGGTGGTGATGTAATGTAGTGGTTCTCAAAGTGCGGTTCTGCGACACTCAGGGGGCCCCCAGCTAAATTATTGATTGGAAACCAAATGGACCCTTACAGGTCTGTACCTCTAAAATGAAACCAAATCCATTCGGTTTCATTTTACGCTCTCAAGAGTTAAAGATCTATAAGGGTCCATTTGGTTACCAACCACCTGGAACCCCCTCATCGACCACTGGTGGTCCCCGGACCACTTGTTGAGAACCACTGCTTTAGGCTACTGCTCACTGGCTCAAAACGTCTAGAAGTTTATTCAGAGAACAGACACGACCCCACGACCTACTGTGTACATCACACTGAAATGTTTTATTCTCTCTCCGTATGTCTGTTTCTCTGAGAATCTCCTATCTTGCAGTCTCACTGTCTGTCTTTCTCTCAGATTCATGTTGAGGAACTGTGTATTGAGGAACACTGTAAAATATTTAGTGTTGATGTCAGTTAGCCTACTCGTCTCATGCCACTTTGTCTGTCTGCTCTTAACCACATGAAAACTAGCGTCCCTATTCTGGGGTGAACGTTTGGTGAAAACTACAGACTCACAAAGCGTCTCGATGTGTTGTGTCGTGACGCTCTGCAAGCTTGTAGATCAGCTATTTTCTCAGAACGGATTTGGGCAAAAAGGAGCCGACCAAGTATAGACCTCTGGGGTTCTCTGATTAACTATGTATATAGGGTTAAAGTGCTTTTAAATTCGTTGACTAAACTTTGATTGGTTGTTTGACTGATTTGTTTATTTGACGTGGACATCACAATCACAATGGACAGACCATTGCTCTACTGACTGAGCTACCTGGACACAAAAAAGGGGCCACTGTTGTTTAACCATAATTTGAGTCCGTTAAAAACATCACTCCATAGTTTTAGATCAGTGGAGTTCCAGAGTTTTGCCATCTTTACCCCTTTACTTTGACCAAAAATAACAATGCAATGATATTTAATATGCTGGATTACCAAAAGTATGGCAAGTTTAAAGTCTCTGCACGTTGATGTTAATACTGTACACTATTGAAATGAACGGAATACAGTGGTTTCATCGAAAATCGAACAAACTACCGTATGCTTTGGAAAATGGTCAGCTGTAATGTTAAGTAAACCATGACTCATAGCATAGGCAATAGACCACATTCACACGGTGGCCATGTTGGCATCTTGCATTGAAAAAACGGGGTGGGTCTGTTCTATGGTCCTTTGATTGCTTTTTGTCTCTATTTTTCTCTGGATCTTTCGTTTTTGTCTCTCTTTATCATCATTTTCTCTCAATCTCTCTCTCTTTCGCTGTGCAATATTTTGTCTTTGGTCTTGCTGTCTATGATGTTATCTCCTCTCACTCTACTGTCTTTTCATATCTCTCCATCTGCCTGTTTGTACCTTTTATCTCTTGCCTCCCACCAGTCAATCTGCCTTTCATTTTCTCTCTCTTTAATTCTCTCTCGCTCTCTCTCTCTCTCTCTCTCTCTCTCTCTCTCTCTCTCTCTGTGCTTGCACCCGAACAGTTGGTGTTGCACAAACTACCCGTGTGCCGGGTTATTTCAGCGTCTTTCAAAGTAATGGTCCACCAATGATGGGCTGATTATATTAGCTGTGAAAACACCCTTCAGCCAACGGCGGATCGTCTTAGCAGATTTCAATGCACTCATTGACCAATCAGGGATTGTTCTGGTAACTCAGTTCCTGGCCTGTTGGTCCTTTTGGCAGTTGCCTCACTGTGGTTGTTGGCGCGCCCGCGTGCGAGCACACACACACACACACACACACACACACACACACACACACACACACACACAGGCCTTGCACTTCGCGCACACTTAGCTTTGGCAGAGGTTTAGGAAACTGCACTCATGCTCTTATAAGTACTTGTGCCGCGTTGTTTTGTCTGACCCTTGGGATTCCACTTAGTAGAGAATAATTAATTTTTCACAGTACTAAATTCTGATTGGTTTATTGCATTTTTTGCAAGGACTCTTGCAATGGCCTTTGAATTATGATCTGGGAAGTGAAGGAAGATCTCTTTCAGTTAACGCTGATCAAATTAATCAATGAATCCGTAGACGGAACATTATTATATTTATTCATTTCAATGTTTCAATTTCAGCACTCAAGTAATTGGTTTAGTATTGTATCACGCAAACATGTCACATACAGTACATGTACATTATTACAACTTTCGTATTTTCACGATTTGTCCTCGTTCCATTTTAGGCATGTCATATAAAAAAGTTTTGTTTTTCTAAACATATTACCATATTATTAACTTGAGCAAGCATCCTGTTTGATGAATCAAACATGATGCTTTTGCATGCGGGGGAATGAATCATCCGTACACGTCAATCGCATAATAAAGAAACTGTCATCAGATGAATAGATTATGAAACCAATGGTTTGTTGCACACAGTACTTTCAGGGATTTCGCAGCACGGCAGCTACGTATATTAGCAGACACTCTCATTCTTAGCATTACAATGTTTAGTCGTGCTATTTTATGGTCTGTTGACAGCAGGGAACGCGCCAAGCTTCCGGGAAAAAAAATCGACTTCACACAAGGCGACACAAACTAAAGAAGCTGAATAGAAGTTGAGATTCTACACAGTAAAAATTCTCAGTGTTCATTTATACAATTGCAATTTTAACTTGTGAGTGTACAGGTGCAATTTTACACTCTCAGAGTTAACCCATTAAGATAAGATATAAAATATGTTGTTCCAGGGACCCCCAGAAGCAAAAATCTGAGTTACACATAAAAAAAAGATTATATAATATATATAATATTATATAATATAAGATTTTTTTTAATATAAGAAGTTGTTTCCAAACATAGCCAAAGAAATCTAAAATGACAGAGATGCGTTCCCGGATTGAATGGGTTAAATGAACACTGAGGATTTGTAAGACCACAAGCTCTTGAAGGGGACCTCCGTGGACTGTTAGGTTTGTTCATATCTCATATCTGGGCCTCCCTTATGCGCAAATATGATCCTTGTTTCCCATTTCTTGAATGAAATATTCATGGATTACCGTTCTCAGTCGCCACAACTGATTTCAGACATTCAGAATTCCACAGAGGCCAGCATGATGCACGTCTTTGTCACGGTTAATTCTTGGCTTTCGCTACAGTATGATACCCGTGCACTGAAAACAGCCGATCTACAAGCTCACAACGTGTCACGCTGCGACGAGTTGTGAGCTTGTAGATCGTCTGTCCTTGGTGCACAACACGTATAAATCAGGCTTAAGCCTAACTCCATCCCATCTGGCTGATAAAGTCAAGCCCTACGGTAATAATAGATACATCAAATATTAAAGAGAATTGAATTGATCAAGCTAGCAATAGAAAACATGTTCAGAAGCATCTTCCATAAAACCCTAATGGTCTCAGATGTTTCATAAGGTTAAAGCCTCAATATGTGATTTCTTCAAAAAACAAAACAGCAGGAACATAGGTTTAGAATGATAATGCCAAAACATCATCATTTTACATATTGTGCTAATTGTTTAGGAAACATAGCAGTAGTTTGGGTTGTGCTTTAACACTGTTACACAGTTGGAGGTTTGGGACTCACACACACACACACACACACACACACACACACACACACACACACACACACACACACACACACACACACACACACACACACACACACACACACACACACACACACACACACACACACACATATACTCCCTCTCTCTCTCACACACACACGCAGTGACCTCTTCGGCGTTCCAGATGACTGAAAGCATGTGAGCAATGCAAGGTCGTGACAACCCACACACTCCACTTTATTTGAGAGCTCACACACACACACACACACACACACACACACACACACACACACACACACACACACACACACACACACACACACACACACACACACACACACACACACACACAGTGAAGTAGTAGCCCTTGCTCTTCGCGCACACTTAGCTTTGGCAGAGGTTTAGGAAACTGCACCACAACACTAGTACGTTTACAAGTGCACACACTCCTCCTGCCTCTACCTCCAATATCCCCCCCCCCCCACACACACACAAATACACACACTCATGCAATCTCCTACATGTTCCGTGCACGCACGCACATGCATGCACATGCACGTACGTACGTGCATGCATGCACACACACACATGCACACAGAGTGAGCCCACTTCCAGGTCAGGGCTAATAAGTGTTGATGTGTGTCAGTGGGTGTTGAGTGAATGTGTGAGTGTTGAGAAGTTGTCATGTTAATGCCACCAGCACGACCTAACACACACCTGTGTGTGTGTGTGTGTGTGTGTGTGTGTGTGTGTGTGTGTGTGTGTGTGTGTGTGTGTGTGTGTGTGTGTGTGTGTGTGTGTGTGTGTGTGTGTGTGTGTGTGTGTGTGTGTGTGTGTGTGTGTGTGTGTGTGTGTGTGTGTGTGTGTGTGTGTGTGTGTGTGTGTGTGTGTGTGTGTGTGTGTGTGCCTGGCTGTTTATAGGACTGTGTGACTATATTTGTGTGTGTATCTGTGAGCAGAAACACTTCCAGCAAGCTGTGGGGGGCTAGAGGCAACCTCAAAACACATCTGACTGCCAGCATGCCTGCAGAGAGCGAGAGAGAGTGGTAGAGTGTGTGTGTGAGCTGTGCTTAAAATATCAGGATAGGTATCAGTGATGCCTGTATCAATACAATAGTTTGTTTGTTTTTAGCCACATGAACCCTAGCATCCCTAGTCTCGGATATTTGCCAAAAGTAGCAGATCTAGCAACGCTATTTTCGCCTATAGTGTAACGCTATTTAGTGTAGAAAGAAAGGGATGGGGGGGCTAGC
Source organism: Gymnoscopelus braueri (assembly GCF_963280865.1). Lineage (NCBI taxonomy): Eukaryota > Metazoa > Chordata > Actinopteri > Myctophiformes > Myctophidae > Gymnoscopelus > Gymnoscopelus braueri. Next base: position 37,359,695 of record NC_137625.1, on the reverse strand, counting down.
ATAGACCCCTGGGGTTCTCCAATTAATTAAGTATAGTATAGGGTTTACGTGGTTAACCAATCAGAATCAGCTTTATTGTCACATCACAGGTTTACAGGTGTAAAAGAAACCTAACACCATACGTTGCTGAGTGGAGTCCCTCAGGGCTCAATACTAGTGTATTTTATGTTTTCGCTCTACATTAAATATCTTCGCTGAAAATCTGCTATTTTTTCTGCGGAGGTTTCCACTCTCAAAGCCCATATTTGGAAGATTTCCTTGACTTTATCTTGTGGCATTTTGTTCACATGCATCGTACTGGGATACGTATCGTGAGTTCTGTGTGTGTGTGTGTGTGTGTGTGTGTGTGTGTGTGTGTGTGTGTGTGTGTGTGTGTGTGTGTGTGTGTGTGTGTGTGTGTGTGTGTGTGTGTGTGTGTGTGTGTGTGTGTGTGTGTGTGTGTGTGTGTGTGTGTGTGTGTAAAATCCTGGAAAGTGAAGACATTTTGCAGGTGTTTATTTTTCAGATGGTTTAGTTGTAGTTCTGCCATTGCAGCAATAAACAACCTGCCTCGCTGACATGTTGATGTGTTTTTTTGAAAAGTACGGAGATTCTGTGTACCGTCTTAACTGTATGATGTGTTGTATGTAGGGGTGCAACATTTGTTCGAATTAATAGATTTAATCGATTATAGTAACTAAGTAAGTACCTTTTATTTGTATTGCACTTGTCACAGAGAACTCACCAAGTGCTTTACGTACAACGGCAAAAAAACAACAGCAAGAGACATTCAAATCATTAGAAACAATGCAAACGGGGGCACGGTGGTGCAGTCGGTAGCACTGTCGCCTCACAGCTATAAGGTCCGTGCTGCGAGCTTGTACTAGCCAATGTATAAATGTATTTGAATAAAAATGTATAAAAACTTCAATCGGCCTCAGGTCTAAATGGGTTAAGGTCAGGGTCAGAGGTTAAAGTTGGGTCCAATGCTTACATTAAGGGTAGTAAATGGAAATCAGTCAGCGGTCCTCACAGGTACAGTAAATATAATATAACGTGTGTGTGTGTTTGTGTTTCAGAGATGTTTGTGTACGGCCAGTTTCCCGCACTGGAGGATTTCTGTCTCGTTGTCTGCAACGTCTGCAAGCAGGTGGTCACTCCCCAGGGCATCCTCGCACACTATGGTAACACACACACACACACACACACACACACACACACACACACACACACACACACACGCGCACACACACACACACACACTCTTAAACACTTTCAACCTGGCGTCGTTGTTTTGGACATGTCATTGTAGATGATTGTGAGTGAGGCTTGTAGATCGGCTATTTTCGCCGCACTACGACAAAGCACAAAACGGGTCCCAAAACAAGAATGCATTGACGCACTTTAAGTTCCTTCATCACCACAGATCTGGCATACAACTATACACGTATGAAATTATCTACAGCAAAGCATCAGTGTATGACAGATGAGCAGAGACTTCTATTGATGACAGATAGTAGAGCCTTCTATTGATTAGGCCTGTGTTTCTCAAATGGGTACGTGTACCCCTAAGGTTACTCAGAGGTTCTACAGGGGTACGTGAGAGAAATTCGTGCATTAGTACTGGGAGCTGATGGTAGGTGTTGCGCTCCAACTTGGCAATCCATCTCCCTGGGTTCCAGTCCATTGTGACTGGGATAGACTCCCGCCTCTCCGACTTACTTACTTACTTATATTAGTTTGTTTCCACAATCTGTCAGCAACTTACCATGGACAGTTTTGAAGAAAGGTTGGCTGAGGATAATCCCTCTCTTGAGCGACTACAAGCGCAACCAGATGGCAATGAATGAATGGACAGCGATATCACACACAACAAATTATGTCAAAAGCACATTGGAGATTGCAGAAAATAAACAGCAGAGATCCAGCCGTCGCACTATATATAATGCATCAACAAGCCCGTGGTGTTGCTAGGCGGAACTCTGAGTGGGTGGGGGTCTAGCATTCGGAACTCAGAGCTGAGTTCAGAAGCATTATAAAAACTCTTCAGTCCTGGCAGAACTGTCTTCGGTTCGGCAAGCCCTTCCGAAGCCGGAAAAAGTTTGACGTTGTTTGGAGTATGCTGCCATCTTACGGGTCCATTTGGTTCCATTTGTAAACTCTCATGCTGCGTTCACACGACATGAAGATACAAAGATACATCCAACGCAACAAGCTACAAATAAGATGAGCTGGTTTCAACTTCTGAGACAAAGATACAAAGCTACAAATATGCTGTGTAGCTTTATATCTTTTGTATCTGCCAGTGTGAACGCAGCGTCAGAGTTATGGGGGTCCTTGAAATTAAAACGTTTGAAAACCACTGCAATATATCGTTTACACTTTTTTGTCTTAGTTTTCATTAGCTATTTTGAATGAACTCTGGAGTTGAGAAGAGTTGTAGTGTGCTTTTTTGTTTTGGGAGCTCATGGCATGAGTGACATGAAATGGTGGTGTTGTTGCTGAACCTTGGCTAGCCTGCCTCTGATTGGCCGAGGGCCCATCATCAGTCTTCCAATCTGTTTTGTGTGAGTTTTAACCGTGTGTTCTACTGAGCATGCTCACATCTGCCCCCGAGCTGCTGGGGCCTCTGTTATGCCGTTGGCACCACGTGCATCAGCCTGAGAGAGACACACACACACACACACACACACACACACACACACACACACACACACACACACACACACACACACACACACACACACACACACACACACACACACACACACACACACACACACACACACACACACACACACACACACACACACACACTCACTCTCGGTGTGTTGGTCGTTCGTTCCCTCTCTCTCACTCTTTCGTCCAACTCATTCACAGTCTTTCCATCTTTCTTTCCCTTTTTCTTCTCTCATTCTCTTCCTCTTTCTGAGTGGAGGGAGGACACACACACACACACACACACACACACACACACACACACACACACACACACACACACACACACACACACACACACACACACACACACACACACACACACACACACAATGACACTCTTATTTTCTCTCTCTCTCTCTCTCTCTCTCTCTCTCTCTCTCTCTCTCTCTCTCTCTCTCTGTCAGTGTCTCTCTTTGTTTCTCTTCTGCCCTCTGCCTTTCTCTCTGCAGAGAGGTCTGTGCTGCTGCTTTTCTCGCCCTCACGTGTGCGCACACACGCACACATACACACACGCAAACACACACTCGCTCTCTTCAGGCATGCTGGCAGTCAGATGTGTTTTGAGCTTGCCTCTAGCCCCCCCACAGCTTGCTGGCAGTGTTTCTGCTCACAGATACACTCACACACACACACAAAAACAAATATAGTCCCACAGTCCTAAAAACAGGTACACACTGGTATACACACACAGTAGGATGGGGGAATCTCCAGTAGTATGAATACAGGTTATCCTTAAAAAAAAAACACGTGGGTTGAATAGTGTAGAATTTGAAGGAATGCAGTGGTGCAGATTATAAATGAAAGATGCACTGTATGTTATCGAATGCTTTTAAAGGAGGATGCATATATATAACATCATTAGTTTTTACGTCTAGAGACTCCTGTCCAGGACAGGCTTCAGACGCGCCTCCTGCAGGAGACTTGGCTCAGATCTGAACCCATTTGATTTGGCGTTAGGGACCCGTTGCGACCACATGCCCTTGCTGACATCGACCCCTGGCAGGGTTTGAACTCACGACTTTCTGCATGAAAGGCACACACTCTAACCGCTACACACTTCTCTCTCTCTCTCTATACATATATATGTGTGTGAATTCAGGTATCCCATAGCTCACACAGGCCTATAAACAAAGTAGTTGCATAACAAACAACGAAAGGCAACAACGACAGTGTTGCAGCATGCGGTTAAAAGCTTTAAAAAATACTTCAGTGAATTACTCTATGAATTATAAGTGATGAAGTGCATAAAAAGGAATAATCATTATTATTATGACACAGATTCCAGTTGTTGTGGGTATGGGAGATGTCTGTAACTAAAGTCCAGTTCACGAGCCTTTGCCATGGGTTTGGGTGTTAAACATCCTAATGGCTGTTTGGAGATTGTTTTTGGTGACTAATTTTAAAAAAAAAGTGGTGTAACCATGCAGCCATTCAACAGAGGGGAAATGACAGCTCACACCGACATCCTGTTTTAGAAGTCAAATAAAATGACAGAAAAAAAGACTTCAGTCCGATTCATACTTGGTAGACTTGAACGGCGGTGTAGCGCACGACAATAGCCGATCTACAAGCTCAGCTCACAACGCATTTTGCCGTTCTCATAGATTAAAATTAGATGGAAATAGTTTCACAGCCATTTTCACAATATGACTGTGAGTGACCTACCAGGCTTGTCAACACCCACAGCAAGAAGCCCTCATAATAAGGATATTAAATACTACATTTGAGTTGTGGATTGCAGGGTGGTGCATTCACCATGTAATCATAACATGTCTGGTTTGATCTCTGTTCAAACCAGACAACTCTGATTCATTGATAAGCAGTGTTTTTTTATGACCAAAAGGAAAATTCTTGTCCAAAACCGTAAATGAGTGCAGAAACATAATTGCCTCGATGTAATATAACATTAACGAGCGTCAACAAGCATCAGCTGGACACAGACACACACACACATGGAGACCAAAAGCCCTTGAATATGATGGAATATGATTAAGGATTACTCTGACTATGATAAGCTCACATTCGATATCACACACCATACTGTACCTGTGACTTTCACTAGCCCAAAACATTTTTGGGTTTTTCTTCAATTAATCGATACATTTAATAGATTAAATTCGTAATGGCAATTCATCGATTATAGATTAATTGTTAACATCCCTAGTGTGTTTTAAAGGTTTAATGACATTCACTTTTACACCACATTCAAAGTCTTTGTCCTGGTCCTTCAAAAGTGTACAAAAAGTTTTAAGTGAAAATTCCATTCCAGTGATCCATGGCAGGTGTTTTTCTCTCACATTTCTAAAGCCTTTTCAACTGCAATGAAAAAAGAAATCTTTGCCTGCGGGTGTCGCTGGTGAGGGATTTTGCCTGTCAATCATCGCCTCTGCTCCGCCCCCCCCAAAGGAAAGGATAGGGGAGGGGAGGGGCGAGGAGGAGAGTGGGCGGGATTAATCGACTGTGACCTCACTGTCGAAGGGCCAAGCTCAGATTACTTTTCAGCCTAGTTATTCAGAAAACCCCAGACCACAGAAAATCCACTGAATGTTCTAAGTTCAGGTTTTTTGGGTGTAATTGAGGTCATAAAACCCCAAATAAAACATTGAAAATAAAAAAAGTGAAAATGAATGTCATGATACCTTTAAAGCAGTTAAAATCAGTAATAAAATAAAAAGAAAGCTAAAATGAAGGGTACACTGGGGTCCCCTCTGTCATTTATACCTTTTCCCCTCTCTGCACGAAATACATTTGCCCCCCAAAATCGTTACAACACGTTGGTAGCATGTACACCTATTTTCAGGAGGGGCGAAATCCCAAAACGGCGTTGGCGGCCGCCACGCCTCCGCCGCGCATCTGGCACGACCGCCGCGCGTCTGGCACGAGTGCCGAGCCTCAGCCACAAGCGCCGAGCCTCTGCCTCTCCGCCACAGACCGTCAGTTCTCCGCCGCACCCGCCGCGGCGGAGACGCCACCGTCACGGCGGAACCTGCCACTGACAGCCACTGACCGCCACGGACCCGCCACAACCCGTCACTGAGCGCCACTGACAGCCACAACCGCCACTGACCGCCGCCCGCCACAAGCGCCGCCTCCCGCCACGAGTGCCGCCTCCCGCCACGAGCGCCGCCTCCCGCCACGAAAGCCAAGCCTGCCGCCACGAACCGTCACTGACCGCCACTGACAGCCACTTTCCGCCACTGACCGCCACTTTCCGCCCCGACCCGCCACTCTCAGTGGCGGTCCGCCACTGACAGCCACTCCTCCGCCATGACCGTGGCATATTTTGCGCATTGCAGACAGAGGAGCAGTTGAGATTTCATTCGGCCAGATCTTTCTCAATTTTACTTGAATTCTTATAATTTTTATGTTTATATGATCTGTCAAGTTTATATTTTCCGGTCTATCAGTCATGAAATGATTATATATTTTTTTATTATTTATTATAATGTAAAACGATATCAAGCCGGAGTTTTCCGTGCGTAATTACACACGTGGTCTGCTCTCCCCCCCCCCTCTACACCGATAACTCTTTGCCAAAAATAGCCGATCTCCAAGCTCACACTCCGCGCATATAGTAAATAAGATGGTTATTATTATTCATATTATTATTATAATGACAAACAGTGAATGTCTGACGGACAGAAAGCCTTCTCGAATGATGCCCCGTTGAAATTATATCAAAACGAAATCAAAGTGAGTGTGCTCCAACGGCCTGGGTCTGTCTGTCTGTCTGTCTGTCTGTCTGTCTGTCTGTCTGTCTGTCTATATCTGTCAAGCTCCTTGCCAAAAATAGCCTATCTACAAGCTCACAACGCCTCGCTGCGAGTGACCTTGTAGATCGGCTATTTTTGGTGTGAGTGAGTGTGCTCTAACGGGGGAACACCCTTCCACTTCGAAACACCTCCACATCGACGCACCCCCACTTCGACGCACCTGGGGTCCGACCCACCGGGGGTCCGACACATCGCTAGTCCGACCCGAAATGGATATTTCACCCCCCCACTCCGAAAGTGATTTTTCAAGTCTCTGCATATAAACTCATGCGTAAAATCGTGCGTAATATGCAGCTGTGATGCTCAGATTGACAAGCTCTACAGCTGCTCTACAGCAGATCTACAAGCTCATCGAATATTAATATTTTATTATTATTATTATTATTATTATTATTATTATTACAGCAGATCTACAACCTCATCAAATATTAATATTTTATTATTATTATTATTATTATTATTATTATTATTATTATTATTATTATTATTATTATTACAGCAGATCTACAAGCTCATCGAATATTAATATATTATTATTATTATTATTATTATTATTATTATTCAATATGTAATATTTATTATGTATTATGTATTATGTATGTATTATTTATTATTATTTGGTCCCTGAGTCCTGATGAGAATATAGACGAATCCACACGCCTATATTTATTTTATTATAATGTCAATACAAATATGTATTCTCTAAATATTAATATACTAATATTTCATGAATGAATGAACTTGGTAAAGTGTCTCGTAGGGTCGGGATGACATGTTGCTATAGTCATTAATTACCCCAACCAACATCGAAGCACCTGTGTGCATTAATCCTTCATTAATCCTCCTTTTATTAAAATAGTGGCCGTCGCCCCGCCTCCTCGTCCATTCACGCGGGCAGGCAGCCAATCATTACCGTAGTCAGTAGAGCGACCCTCGTCTATGATGCAAATGTATGCCTTTGTTTTCATGGGGTGCCAGGAATGCCATGTGTGGGGGGTCTGGGCCATCACCTGTACTCACCTGGCATAAAAGGGGCTCTGAGAGCAGCTTTAGCCATTCATTACCAAATATAATAATTTGTGCAGGTCATCATGTTCGCCTTTTCTGTTATGCTGCCCTTTTTTTAGAATAAAAATACATACATTGAATATACTTGCATATTGTTTTTATTAACGTTTTTCCGTTTTCCCCCGGGGGGGGGGGGGGGGGGATCTCGCCTGCCTTAAATGTAATTCCTGGGAACGCCACTGGTCCCGAAGCAATCCGCGACCCCCCCCCTTCCCCCCTCCACCCCGCCCCATGAAAGTAATACAATGTTTGAAAATAGCGCATCTAAGCTCCCATTGTGAGCTTGTAGATCTGCTATTTTTCTTATATCCTATGTATAAAATATGGCTGAAGTGGTTATAATATAATAATCTGCAAAGTGTAGGATTATTATTATATTATTATTCGTTGCATAGTCCAATTCCAACTAATGCTTGAGTGCGCTCCAGCAGTGCGCACAGCCTGCCTGCCTGCCTGCCTGCCTGTCTGTCTGTCTGTCTGTCTGTCTGTCTGTCTGCCTGCCTGCCTGCCTGTCTGTCTGTCTGTCTGTCTGTCTGTCTGTCTGTCTGTCTGCCTGTCTGTCTGTCTGTCTGCCTATCAAAAGTCTGCGGCTGTAACACACACGCACGCACGCACGCACGCAGTTAACCCAGGCTTTATTGCCACAGGCCCCCACCCCCCCAGGTGAATAAATAATAATTCAACAATGTAATAATTTACATTTTCTTAAAACACCTATATCTATATGGTATATAATGAACGTCAATTAATGTATCCCTATCCCCTAGCTGCCAGATTCATATTTACGCACATGCCAAATGCACTGCCTAATAATCAGATACTATATATGGCTACTGTCAGCTATATAGCTGACATCATAGCTCCGAAGCATCATGGCTATACAGACAGAGCAGTCAGCGGTCTTTAGATGATAGATGCCAGATGAAGATAATATTAAAAATCACTGTAGTTCAAACACCCTACAGTTTCTCTTAGAGGTACAATGTTACCATCATTTGATAGTCAATGAACTGTGGCCTCACTTCATGACTTAAAAGTGAATATCTCTGTATGATTAATACACTGATGAGTAGCTGCCTGTGGTGCTGAACTGCCTGTGTGTCGGTAGTGATGACGAGGAGCTGTCTATGGTACTGACCTGTCTGTCTTTACTAATTAAATGAACCAAATTAAAGCCTTGCTGTCAGTCATGCATGACGCAAATGGGGAGCAGTTAAAAGATAGTTGGAGAGAGTTGAATAACCTCTTGAAATATTAAGAAATAATAATAGGCGGTCTATTTATTCATGTTTTACACCTTTTAGCTTAGTGATATTGAAGAGGTGGGTTTTGATGGTGGTTTTGAAGGATTGGAAGGTGGGCGCATCTCTGAAAGTTTTGGGGAGTGCATTCCAAAGGAAAATGAGGGACCACCTGTTGCGTGCATGTTGAATGACAGACTCAGAGATGCTCGTCTGCTCCTTTCCACTCCAGAGAAACATCAGTCCGGTTAGGACTGCATGGGCCAGTGAGAGTTTGCAAAAACCTGTTGCGTTAGTGTCCAATTTACCACTGGGTTTTGAAGGATTGGAAGGTGGGCGCATCTCTGAAAGTTTTGGGGAGTGCATTCCAACAGACAGACTCATCACAGACTCAGAGACGCTCGTCTGCTCCACACACACACACACACACACACACACACACACACACACACACACACACACACACACACACACACACACACACACACACACACACACACACACACACACACACACACACACACACACACACACACTCCTGTAGCTGTCTGGCTACAGACAGAGGTGGTAGGTAGATCATTCAGGGGTCTTCAACAGGGGGTGTAGGACCCCTAGGGGGTCCTCAGAGTTACTAAAGGGGTCCGCCCAATCTTTGTGTGATTTTTTTTTTTTTTTACCTTAACCACTTGAACACTAGCATCCCTTTTCTGAGGAGAAGTTTAGCCAAAAATAGCCGATTTACGTTGTGAGCTTATATTACATATTTTAGGTAGATAGATAGATATATAGATAGATTTAGGGGTTTTAATATCATTTTTTATTTCTTAAATTATTATTTATTCACCTTGGGGGGAACATAGTCTCGGGGTTAACTGTGCTTGCGTGCGTGTGTGTGTGTGTGTGTGTGTGTGTGTGTGTGTGTGTGTGTGTGTGTGTGTGTGTGTGTGTGTGTGTGTGTGTGTGTGTGTGTGTGTGTGTGTGTGTGTGTGTGTGTGTGTGTGTGTGTGTGTGTGTGTGTGTGTGTGTGTGTGTGTGTGTGTGTGTGTGTGTTACGGTCGCGGCGTGAACAGACAGACAGACAGACAGACAGACAGACAGACAGACAGACAGACAGACAGACAGACAGACACCCAGGCTGTGGGCGTACCGCTGGAGCGCATGCACTGAAGCATTGGTTTGTATTGGAATATGCAAAGAATATTAATAATAATAATCCTACACTTTGCAGATATAAATTATTACATGAACCTTGAGACATATTTTATAGGCTATAAAAAAAAGTAGCCGATGTACAAGCTTACAATAGGAGCTTAGATGTGCTATTTTCAAATATTATATTACTTTTATGTTTGAAACTTTAAGTAGGCCTATATTTTACAATGAGTGACACACACACACACACACACACACACACACACACACACACACACACACACACACACACACACACACACACACACACACACACACACACACACACACAGGGGGGTCCTCAGAGTTACTACAGCGGTCTGCCAAATCTTTGTGTGATATGATTGTTTTTTACTTTATAACCACTTGAACATTAGCATCCCTTTTGTGAGGAGAAGTTTAGCCAAAAGTAGCCGATCTAAAAGCTCACAACTTAGATCGGCTATTTTACATAGATAGATAGATAGATAGATAGATAGATTCGGGGGTTTTAATACAATGTATTATTAATTTAATTATTATTGTGTGTGTGTGTGTGTGTGTGTGTGTGTGTGTGTGTGTGTGTGTGTGTGTGTGTGTGTGTGTGTGTGTGTGTGTGTGTGTGTGTGTGTGTGTGTGTGTGTGTGTGTGTGTGTGTGTGTGTGTTACGGCCGCTGCGCGGACTTTTGACAGACAGACAGACATTAATGAAGGATTAATGCACGCAGGTGCTTCGATGTTGGTTGGGGTAATTAATAGCAACTATAGCAACATGTCACCCCGACCCTATACAAGACACTTCACCAAGTTCATTCATTCAGGAAATGTTAGTATATTAATATTTATAGAATACATATTTGTATTGACATTATAATAAAATAAATATAGGCGTGTGGATTCGTCTATATTCTCATCAGGACTCAGGGACCAAATAATAATAAAGAATACATACATAATACATAATACATAATAAATATTACATATTGAATAATAATAATAATAATAATAATAATAATATATTAATATTCGATGAGCTTGTAGATCTGCTGTAATAATAATAATAATAATAATAATAATAATAATAATAAAATATTAATATTTGATGAGGTTGTAGATCTGCTGTAATAATAATAATAATAATAATAATAATAATAATAAAATATTAATATTCGATGAGCTTGTAGATCTGCTGTAGAGCAGCTGTAGAGCTTGTCAATCTGAGCATCACAGCTGCATATTACGCACGATTTTACGCATGAGTTTATATGCAGAGACTTGAAAAATCACTTTCGGAGTGGGGGGGTGAAATATCCATTTCGGGTCGGACTAGCGATGTGTCGGACCCCCGGTGGGTCGGACCCCAGGTGCGTCGAAGTGGGGGTGCGTCGATGTGGAGGTGTTTCGAAGTGGAAGGGTGTTCCCCCGTTAGAGCACACTCACTCACACCAAAAATAGCCGATCTACAAGGTCACTCGCAGCGAGGCGTTGTGAGCTTGTAGATAGGCTATTTTTGGCAAGGAGCTTGACAGATATAGACAGACAGACAGACAGACAGACAGACAGACAGACAGACAGACAGACAGACAGACAGACCCAGGCCGTTGGAGCACACTCACTTTGATTTCGTTTTGATATAATTTCAACGGGGCATCATTCGAGAAGGCTTTCTGTCCGTCAGACATTCACTGTTTGTCATTATAATAATAATATGAATAATAATAACCATCTTATTTACTATATGCGCGGAGTGTGAGCTTGGAGATCGGCTATTTTTGGCAAAGAGTTATCGGTGTAGAGGGGGGGGGGGAGAGCAGACCACGTGCGTAATTACGCACGGAAAACTCCGGCTTGATATCGTTTTACATTATAATAAATTATAAAAAAATATATAATCATTTCATGACTGATAGACCGGAAAATATAAACTTGACAGATCATATAAACATAAAAATTATAAGAATTCAAGTAAAATTGAGAAAGATCTGGCCGAATGAAATCTCAACTGCTCCTCTGTCTGCAATGCGCAAAATATGCCACGGTCATGGCGGAGGAGTGGCTGTCAGTGGCGGACCGCCACTGAGAGTGGCGGACCGCCACTGAGAGTGGCGGGTCGGGGCGGAAAGTGGCGGTCAGTGGCGGAAAGTGGCTGTCAGTGGCGGTCAGTGACGGTTCGTGGCGGCAGGCTTGGCTTTCGTGGCGGGAGGCGGCGCTCGTGGCGGGAGGCGGCACTCGTGGCGGGAGGCGGCGCTTGTGGCGGGCGGCGGTCAGTGGCGGTTGTGGCTGTCAGTGGCGCTCAGTGACGGGTTGTGGCGGGTCCGTGGCGGTCAGTGGCTGTCAGTGGCAGGTTCCGCCGTGACGGTGGCGTCTCCGCCGCGGCGGGTGCGGCGGAGAACTGACGGTCTGTGGCGGAGAGGCAGAGGCTCGGCGCTTGTGGCTGAGGCTCGGCACTCGTGCCAGACGCGCGGCGGTCGTGCCAGATGCGCGGCGGAGGCGTGGCGGCCGCCAACGCCGTTTTGGGATCTCGCTGTCTCTCCCTATTTTTGCCAAATGTTCGCCTATTATGACATGCCCAGAATTTGGACGCAAGGGTTCAACTGATTGTGTTTGCTTTTGAATCTTTCATCTCTCTCCTCGTCGCTCTTCTCTCTGTTAATTCTCTTTCTTATTCTCTCTCTCTCTTTTCTAAGTGCTCAGGTGTCAGATAAAATATCTCTACCTCCTGTTCCACCTCTCATCTCACCCCATTAATCACTCACTCGAAACGAATGCTCTCTCTCTCTCTCTCTCTCTCTCTCTCTCTCTCCCCTGTCTCCTTCTTGTGTAATTAAGCAGCAGTGTGACACACAAAGGTGTAGTTTGTTGTTGAAAGAACACGTTTCTCTCCTTCTGGCTCTCTCCCTCTTCTCTCCAGCATAATTGGGCGGGTTGTCGGGAGAAAAAGCAACTTGGCTCTTGAGAGGGGTGTTTTTGTTTCTCTTTTATTTTCTCTCTCTCTCTCTCTCTCTCTCTCTCTCTCTCTCTCTCTCTCTCTCTCTCTCCATCTATCTAGAGATGATTTTAAATTGAGGTTTCTCTCAGAGTCAGACAGGAGGTACTAGACTTCCTTTAGTTTGCTTTTGGTTTCATTTCACTTCTGGCTTTCATGTGTTTGGGTTCCCAGCACTGGCTTGTGTGTGTGTGTGTGTGTGTGTGTGGGGGGGGGCTGTGTGGCTGTGTGCGTGCGCCTTGCTTTCTTTCATGGACATCTGTGTCATTTCTCACCGTATGTGTGCTTACTGTCTGTATTCAGTTGACAATATGTGTTGGTGGTGTTGATCTCTCGTCCAGACCACAGAAGTGGTTCTCCGTACAGTTTGCTGGTGTTGTTTTTAACATGTGTGTTGGTGTCACTGGTGTTATTGTCATTGCGGCTTGTTATGCAGGCCAGGTCACTTAAACTGCGAGCTACTACAGCAAGGATGGGAGGTTCTGTCATCTTCTGATCTCTCACTCTCTCACTCTCTCACTCTCTCTCTCTCACTCTCTCTCTCTCTCTCTCTTTCTCTCTCTCTCTCTGGGCGTAAACAAACTCAGCTGATCCTCCGCTTTCCCCTTCCTGTAGTGGGCGGGCTCATGCTCTGGCATCAGCCAATCGGCGGGCTGCTATCCCCCCCAGCATCGCCATAATGAATGAGAGTCAAAGAGAGGAGTGATTGTGTGCCCTTGAAGCTGAGTGGAGGACTGACCTTGACCTGACAGCTGTCCACCTGCTGTAGATCACCTTCACCAGCTCCAATCATGTCTCGTATTATCCACCTGAAACCTAGTTCTGGGCCTGCCATAATAATAGGCAAACATTCAGCCAAAATGGCTGATCTACAAGCTTTGCGAGCTTGTGAGGCGTGAGCAAATATATTTGGTGTAAAGGGAAATAAGGAGGTGACCAAGTATAGAGGCCTGAGCGAACCGGTCAACAAAGTGGTTAAATAGACACAATTATCACTCATATATATTTATATTTATATCCTTAATCCATCTTTAAGATTTCTTTAGAGGTATATCTTGTATAGTTAGTTGTTCTACTGTCAACATATGAATTCATATTCATTGTTTGTTAATGCTTCACTAATATTTTACTATTTAATTCCTGTAGCGCTGTAGTATTGCTAGTAGTAATAATACCAGCAATAGTATAGTAGTAGTACTTTGTAGTGGTAGTAGCATTGCTGTTGTAGTAGTTGTAGTAGTATTATAGTAATAGTAGTACTACATTATACTGAGTATAAGTGTTGTAGTAGTACTGAGTGTAGCAGGTTATATAGTCACTGATGGTTGCTGTGGACTTTGATCCTGTTGGTCTGAACACAGCTGCCTCCGCTGGCACTGATTCTACTGGCCTATTTACACACCTGCCACACACACACACACACACACACACACACACACACACACACACACACACACACACCCATTTAATATAAGTCTGATTTATATGGGCGCTCGCGTGGCGCAGCAGTGGTAAAGTACCTGCCCACCACTGCAGAGCCTGGGGGTTCGAATCCGCCGCGGCGCCGTGTCGAGCGCCCATACGAACACAATCGGCCCGTGTTCGGGAGAGGGAAGCCGGGCGGGGAGGGTGATATTTGTCACTGCGGACTACAGGCTGGGGCGGTACCTGACAACTGGTCAAAATAACATGTCTTTCAAAAAGTCCTTTAACCCATTAAGACCTGGAACGCATCTGTGTCATTTTAGATTTCTTTGGCTTTTCAAAAATAGCAGATATACAAGCTCATAGCGCGGCACCGAGTGCCGCGCTACGAACTTGTAGATCTGCTATATTTTTTTAATCGTGAACATTTTGCAAATCTTTGAATATATATATTTTTAAAGCGAACATTTGTAACTCATATCTTTGCTTCTGGGGGTCCCTGGAACAAAATATTTTGAGATGGGGGTCCGCGGCCAAATACATATAATTTTGGGGGTCCTTGACATGAAAAAGTTTGAGAACCACTGATATAGATTTTTTTTTTTGATATTTGAAAATGTGTGAACATTTCTCAACGTGGAAACGATAATGACGATTATGCAAAAATAATTATGATCTAAATTAATTGCGATTAGACGATTATGTAATAATTGTGACAGGCCTAAGTGTGACTGCTCTACAGCAGGGGTCTTCAAAGTTTTTCAGACCAAGGACCCCTTAGTGGAGTCAGAGATGAAGCAGGGACCCCCCCCCCCATTACATACGTATTGTGTAAAATCTTGTTGCAGATATTAAACCTTTTCATCGATGGCTTCATAGACCTTTGGATTCTTGTTAACGTGTATCTTCAGACATTTAACCACTTAAATCGACAGCACTTGGTAAACTTGACTTTTCACTCTGTACTTGGTCCGCTCTCTTTTCCCTCTACACCAAACCTCTTTGCCAAAAATAGCCGATCTACAAGCTTCTAGATTAACTAAACTAAGGTTCCCTCCAGAATACACAAAGATTTGGCGTCACCCCTGTAGTAACTCTGAGTAACTCTGACCCCCTGTTGAAGAGATCTGCCAGTATTTAGCTGTAGATAATACCCGTGTTCTGAGTCAACACAACGCTTGTAGCCTGGTTATCCAGCCTCACTGTTTTAACGTGCTGCTGTTAGTGCAGAGTGTACTACTACACTTATTAACTGAGCTCTGTCTTTCTAAGTGACACATACACAAACACACACGTGTGTAACTATGCAAAAAGAGAGGGTGAGGAAGGGAGAGATAGAGAAACACACACACACACACACACACCCCCCCACACACCCCCCCACACACACACACACACACACACACACACACACACACACACGCTTCATTGTATCTGGAACAGATAAACCGAGCAAAGTTCAGCAGAGGAATGTCATTGTCCTATTGTTGGGCTAAGTGTAGGTTATGGATCAGTGGTTAGGACTTTTGTGTGGAGTATATAGTGTGTGTGTGTGTGTGTGTGTGTGTGTGTGTGTGTGTGTGTGTGTGTGTGTGTGTGTGTGTGTGTGTGTGTGTGTGTGTGTGTGTGTGTGTGTGTGTGTGTGTGTGTGTGTGTGTGTGTGTGTGTGTGTGTGTGTGTGCGTGCGTGCGTGCGTGCGTGCGTGCGTGCGTGCGTGCGTGCGTGCGTGCGTGCTTGCGTGTGGGTCCTGGCATCAGTCCCCCTGAGGGCTTCTACACCACACAGAAAAATCCTGAGTGTTAATAAACTTTGTGAGAGTTATCGGTCCATTTTAGACTTAAGAGTTGAGCTCACCAATATATTGGTTTGGCCCATATATCGGCTATTATTTGACTTTATTTCAGATTATGTATTATTTTTACTGTTCGTTTAATCATTAAAGTTAAATGGCCTAGTTATTTTTGTTTATTAATTTATTACAAAATATCGTTGTCTGTGGTCTAGAACAGTGGTTCTCAAAGTGGGGTTCGGAAGATTCGAAAAAGTAGTTAATGGCATCACAATCATTTTAACCACTTTATCCATTTATATGTTGGCTATTAAAAATAGCAGATCTACAAACTCACAGCAAGCTTGTGCATCTGCTATTTTTGACCATTTTCTGAAAAATAGCAAAAAGGTAGAATTTTTTATTTTTATTTTTTATTTTACATAAATCTTCTCTTCTGGCGGTCCCTGACAGAAAGCTTTTTTTTCCGATGGGGGTCCGCAGCCAAATACACATACATTTTGGGGTCCTTGATTTGAAAAAGTTTGAGAACCACTGGTCTAGGACTCTCCAGAATGGGGATCAGCATCGGACCAGAACATTTAGCATGGGTCGGGCTCTAACATGAACACCCAGGGGGTCCCTGGTGGCTCAGCCAGTTAGTGCACTGAGTGACCACATGTTACTTGTGAGTCACGAGGAAGCAAGGACCTGACTTTGAATCCCACTCCTGTCATGTCTTGCTGCATACAGTATCTCCCTTCTCTCTGTCCTCAGGCTCCTCCAATCAAAATGAAAAGCAAAAACGTCTTTAAAAAAAAATCATTTAAAAAACCCAAAGAGATTAACACACTCAATTTTAACCCATTAACTGCCAGAGGTATTTTCATATTTTTTTAGCCAGTGCCAGAGTTTTTCATTGAAAAAAAAAAAGTACTCAGGAGCCGAAATACAGAATTTTTAAGTTTTAAGTTAACAAGGAAGTGGATAGGAGTCTAGATCTTCGAAAAATCATATCTCCTTGGTCTTTGGGTCAAATTGGAAAAAAATTTTATTACTTTTTTTTTTTTTTTTTTTTTCACGTAGATCTACGCGATTGGCACGTGGCGGCTTTAAATAGGTTCGCGTAGATCTACGTGATTGGCAGTGAATCAGTTAAGGGCGTGATGTGCACACTGGTGTGTGTGAAACATCTATCTGTGTGTGTGTGTGTGTGTGTGTGTGTGTGTGTGTGTGTGTGTGTGTGTGTGTGTGTGTGTGTGTGTGTGTGTGTGCGCGTGCGAGCTCTTGTCAGTGGGGTACAACAGCAGTGGCAACTCAGAAATGTTTGTGGAGCAATTAATTGGCATATTGACAGGATTGGGGAGAAAAAGGCAAAGCATAATTGGCTATTCTACATTTTAAAAAGGACTGAAAGAAATGCTGACTGTGTGTGTGTGTGTGTGTACGTACTGTGTACTGGACTGTGAGCTTGATTACTGGTGTTGGCATGACTGTACATTATCTGTGTCTGTATCTGTACACATGATCACAGAGGGAGGGCGAGCTCCAAATGTGTTATGAGCTATGAGCTATGATACCACTCTACTAAAACGGCATATACCGTTTTTTTAAATGGTATATGCCGTTTTGCTGGAGTGGTATACCGTTCCAAAGTGGTACTGTATGTGCCGTTCCTGGGATCACATACTTCTATTTGTCCTTGTGCTCAGGCGCGTGTGCACGTGCGTGTGCGCGCGCGCGTGTGTGTGTGTGCGTGTGTGTGTGTGTGTGTGTGTGTGTGCGCGAGCGTGCGCGTGTGCGCGCTCGGTGCATGGTACACACTCCAAGTGAGATGGACAGTTTTATCTGCTGTCTGAATTGCTGGCTCCATCTTTACAGTCCAAACTCTGAGACAGAACGTAAAACTAACGGCTCTTGCTCTAAACAAACTGTCAAACGAACTGACGAGGACCATCTGAGTCCTGCAGCCTCATTCTGTCTGTGTGAACGGCTTTCTACCAGTTTATTTGCTCAACTTATCGCCCCTATGGTATAGAATTACTGTATCACCTCTAAGCAAATCTGCTTTTCCTCAAAGGTAAAAAATCACTTGGGAGCTGAGTGGAGGATTTAGAGGGGCTGGTTTGAGTCGCAGGACCATCTGGGGAATACGTCTCTGTGGGAAGCTGATGAGTACGTTGTACCGCTCTTCCAAAAACTGTGCCTTTGAGCAATACTCTTAACTCCCTTCCAGTTTCTCCAGTGGGACTGCTTTGTCACCGACATTTGAAGGCTTGAAGGGAAACCTGTAAAGTGAAATATTATAAGTTACCGTAAGCTACAAAGTGTCTTTTAAAAACACATGCAAATGTTGGGCTAGAGGAAAGGCCATGGGGGTCACCACCAAAATGCATCCTGCAGTCTAGATTATGAGAGGTCCCGCGTGCAAAGTTGACATTTTGGCCCGATGGTGGCGCTGGAGGAAAGATCACTCAAAATGTTAGGGGTCATCGCCCGGGGAGCATGACTGCGCTCAGAAATCCTTTAGGAAGCAAATCACACATGCACTGATAATCACATAATGCCATTGTTTCATTTAGGTGTTCATTTGTAATTCTGAGGATTTTACTGTGTACTGTATGTCTCTGTGTGCGTGCGGTGTGCGTGTGCGCGTGCGTGTGTGCGTGTGTGTGCGCGTGCACGTGTGCATCCTTCTATCCCCACTTCACCTCCTCCATATTCAGGTGTGTTTTTGACCTCTCCCTATTCTTCCTCAGGTAGCTGTCCTGTAGTGACCCTGTGAGACAGGCCCCACAAACAGACAGACAGACAGACACAAGGACCATACCCCCCCCCCCTCTCCTTCCCTCCCAACCCCCCCAACCAGTGTCTCAAAGACATGCATAGCAAGAACCGTAAGTGTGTATTCATCCTCTCTGCACCAGCCCGTCCTCTGCTCCCCTCGTCTCAGCTTTCATGTTTCATATTTCTGCCTCTCCCCTCCCCTCTTAACCCATTCCACGCCAGAGTTTAATCTCATAATGTACTCACCAGTGCCAGCGTTTTATTGTTGTTTTTTTGTTTTATTCACGTCGCCACAGATCTCGTTAAATCCCTTAAGATCGAGCATTAAACTGTTTGTAAACACAGCGGCGATCCGACTGCGTCGCCCAGTGAAATCCCCTTCAAAAACCGAGCCGCCATCTTGTAGTTACAACGGTTTATGTTAAACAGCGATCAGCGACGAGAAAAACTACAAACGAGAAAATGGCGTTTTAGTGTCCGCTTTAGAATGGAGACCGATGGGATCGGCAAAACCGGATCCCGGATAATTCCGTTTCCGGTGGTGCTACAATGAAATGTGCCGTATCGAAAGTGAAAAAAAGTGCAATGTGAACTTAAAAAAAAAAAAAAAAAAAGACCACTTCGCGTAGGTCTACGCGATTGGCACGTGGCGGCTTTAAATAGGTTCGCGTAGATCTACGTGATTGGCAGTCAATGTGTTAACCCATTAGCCCATTCAATCCGGGAATGCATCTCGGTCATTTTTTTTTTCTTTGGCTATTCAAAAATAGCAGATGTACAAGCTCATAGCGTGCCACCGAGTGCCACGCTATGAGCTTGTAGATCTATATTTTTTGAAAAATCGTGAACTGTATATATAGTTTATTTTTAACTCAAATCTTTGCTTCTGGGGGGGTCCCTGGAATAAAATATTTTGGGATGGGGGCCATATACATATGATTTTGGGGGTCCTTGACATGAAAAGGTTTGAGAACCACTGATCACTTGATTATCGCGCCTCTCTGACCAGTGCAGCACCTCACATGATCTCATCTCACCTCACATGATCTCATCTCACCTCACGTGACCACATCTCACCTCACATGACCACATTTGGAAGCAGCCGATGTAAACAGCGGAGCCGCTTAAACTTGCGGTGGTAATGGATGAACGGTTGTGATATATGACGTCTGGGAAGGCATGTTATCTAAGCCACTTTCAGACATGTACTGTATTATCGAAGTTTTCCAGAGTTCAAACTGAGGGGCTGTATGTTTATGCAACGGACTTTATGCAGGCAGGACCCTTGACCTAAGTCTGGGTAATGTCTGATTTGGCTCAAACCGCTCTGTGTGAACGGACGCGGTGATTGTCCGGTGAATTTGCGTTCATTGTGTGGACGTGTTGATGAAATTACCTATTGTCGAGGTGTTTGGAGAGAGAGAGAGAACTGAAAACCAGTTTAATCATTCTGCTTTTTATTAGCATTCGAGTCGGAATATTCACTGATCGAACATAAACATCTCTTTGAAACTACAGTAGCCTAATTGTAGACAACGAGCAGTGCGCACTTGGCTGTATTTAGAGACTAACGTTGTCTGAAAAATGTTGCATTTGATCATCTCCCTCAGGCTGTGCCTGTGTTATATTTACGTGGGAGTAGCTAATGTGTACTACCCAGACCCCTCACCGTATCAAATTGAGTATTTACCTTCATGTGTGCACACATCTGAAACGGACATTCTCCTGTTGCATGCTACATGTGTAACGCCCGGGATTTGAACCGATCAGGAGTTTATGAACCCCTCTGTTACACTCACCCCCCTTTTGACCTCCTCCCACGGGGGAAACTCGATCCAGGTCACGGCACTATTGTAACGTCCGGGATTCGAACCTGGGTCTCTTTTGGTCGTGTGCCACTCCTGTCATCCCACTCAGACTGTAGTCATAATCATCTATTCTAGATAATGTCAAACATTGTCTGTGAGCAGATCAGGAGGTTTAAGTTTGGATCTTTGGACACCCCCTCACACTACTAGAGGATCATCGCTTCCGATCAGCCTTGAACCTTGGTTATGTTTCCGACCCCATATCTTCCTGATTGTCCTGTGGTGTGAGTTAGACTTTAGTTTATGCCCCCATCCACGCGTGTGTGTCCACTAATCCAAGCGTGTACATTTTGTATTTGTGTTAGTCTACACATCTATAGCTACTGTGCGTGGTCACATCTCTTTGTTAGATGTTAAATGTAGTTATATATTTAATCAATAATTATAATGCATACATCTAGTGCGAAATGTAGTGAGATATTGGCAGAATTTGGCATTGGTGTGCTATAAAGGATGATTTTATACTTAGTCAGCCAGAGTGATTTATACATAGCCAGTGTTGCGCATCGAAAAGAGCTGATCAAAAATTGCACAACTCGTCGCAGTGCAACCAGTTGAACTTGTGAGCTTGCAGATCGGCTATTTACGGTGCGCAACAAAATATAAATTGGGCATAATATTGGCACTGGTGTGCTGTAATATTGGCACTGGTGTGCTGTAATATTGGCACTGGTGTGCTGTAATATTGGCACTGGTGTGCTGTAATATTGGCATTGGTGTGCTGTAATATTGGCACAGGTGTGCTCTGCCTTTGACCAAGTGCTGTAGTGTAGATAAACACTCTAGTACCAATATGTCAGGGCACAGTACGATCTTGATTGTACTGTACTTATTGCCAGTATACCACGTATTTGTTGTTAGTAATACCTATTGTTAGTGTCTCTTCCTCTGCTGGTACTAATACATTTTATTCCTAACTGTTCTTGTGCTGCTTGTAAAACACTCTTGAGCTGCATTCCTTTCCCTGTATGATACAAATAAAAACTATTATTATTGTTATTATTAGACATAATAATAGGACTGGAAAGAAGTTCCTTGATGATACTGTAAAACATGAGCAGGACGAATGATGTTGAATGTAGAGAAACATTGTTTATTTTAACCACTTTTTATTTTAACCCTTGATACTTAGTGAACTTGACTAGAGTTGGCTCTGTACTTGGACCGCTCTTTTACCTCCTACACCAAATCTCTCACGATCTGCAAGCTCACAACACGTCACGTTGTGACACGTTGTGAGCTTGTAGATCAGCTTTTTGGCCAGTGTTTTTGAAGATATTTGAGTTGATGAATGTAAAGTTTGATACGTTCCCAGAGGACCGACCGTAATAATCAAAGCTATATGAATAAGTAGGTGGTTGCGACTAGGTGGTGTTATATGTGTTTACATCTCTGTCTCTGTCCATTCCAGAGAAGCGTCACAGCTCTCCAGGCCCGTCCAGGATACCCCTGGTCCCCATGAAGCCCAAGGCCCCTGCCGTCCCCGTGGCCCCCGGGCCAGGCCCCGGCGGCTCTGGGGACACGCTGGCCTTCAGGGCCCCCAAAGACTACCCCCACTCTCGCTTCAATAAGGCCCCACTGGCTGTCTACCCGCCTAAAGGTGTACGCAACAAGACCTGGTGAGCATGTCATATATATACACATATGAAGACTTTTTGGTTTTCTTTATTAAAAGGATCCCTGGATAATTAAGACAAATATGCGTTAATACACTATAATTGCCCTCTATAACAAAAAAAAACAAACACCTTAAATATTTTAGAAACAGTTAATCTTTTACTGAAGAGGTAAGTTGTTGATGTCATTTGCCCATGTGTGGTCCAGCCCTATGGAATTTATGGAATGCATGTGCAAATAAAACATGTTTAAAATATTGATTTGATGCTCATATTAACCTTAGGAAGTATTAAGTTGTTTTTTATATTTGGCTTATTTGCCATGGATCCTTTTAACACATGTGCATTGTCATTGTCTTTTTTGTATTTTCCATCCATCACTCCCTCTCTCTCCTCTCACGTGTCCAGTGTGTCTCTCCCAGTCGTCGCCCTGGAGAAGATCCCGTGCCTCAGTCGAGTGGACGGTTCCTCTCGTGTCCGCCTCACCTCCTCCTCCTCCTCACCGCTCACTCCCCCCACCTCCTCTTCGTCTCACCCCCACCGCTCGGGCGAGAAGCTGGTGAACGGCCGCGGCAGCGTCGTCTTCGGCGTTCCCTCCTCCTCCATCCCTCGCTCCGTCACGCCCCCGTCCTTGCAGGACAGACGGCTCAGCCCGGCGCGCTCCCCGCTGGACAGACGGCCGCCCTCCACCCCCTCCTCTTCCTCCACCGCCTCCCCGCTGGACCGCAGACCTCCCCCGTCGCCGTCGTCCTCCCAGAGGGCCGGCGCTACGCCAGGCTGCCTACAGGTGCTGAGAAAAGTCTCACGGAATCTCAGTTTGTGTTTCTCTCATTTCTAGGCCTCAAAAGATCTTAGCCCATTAAGACCTGGGGCCGATTCTACAAATGTCCTCTAATACATGTCAAAGACCACACAAAATTATATGTATTTGGCCAAGGACTCCCCCCCCCCCCCCCCCCCCCCATCGCTAAACATTTAGTTCCAGGGACCCCCAGAAGCAAAGATTTGAGTTACAAATGTTTGCTTTAAAACAAGGGAACCAGGGGACCTGGTACTGCCAGACCCCTAGTGGTTGAAATCTGAATGGCCGGAAATCTGAATGGTTTCTAAACTACGTCACGCTAAGCTTGGCCAATCAAAAAGAGGGACATGTAAGAAAACGTTTTCGTCCATATATGGATGACAACGATAGCAAAAGGGGACCGACAAAGCCTCATGTAGGCCCGAAAATGGCAAAAATAAATTCTAAAAGATTTGCACACATTTTCATGATTTTTCAAAAAATAGCAGATCTACGTAGATATGTATATCTGCTATTTTTGAACAGCCAAAATATAAAATAATGGTTAAATTGGTTCAAATCTAAAATGACAAGATACTTTCCCGGTCTTAATGGGTTAAATACAGTCAAATTCGGTCTCAGACGGTCCTGGTGTTTAACCACATGAACCCTGTATACTTTGTATGTCAAATAGTGAAAATAGCCTACTAATCTTCAAGCTCACTAGCTTGTTGATTCCCATCATGTTATTTTATTTTTTGCTGAATGTTCTTCTATTTCAACTGAATGTTCTATGACATTTCCTTAAATTCAGTCTCAGTAGGTCTTAAAGGGATACTTCACTTTCGGGCCGGGGACACATTTAAAAAAAATATTAAAAATAAATGAAAAAAGTTATGGAAAATTCATGGCCCCCTCACACATTAGTAGGACACTGCGTGTCGTGAGGGGGCCATGAATTTTCCATAACTTTTTTCATTTATTTTTAATTTTTTTTTTAAATGTGTCCCCGGCCCGAAAGTGAAGTATCCCTTTAACCCATTTGGGCTGGGAAATAGTCTCATTTTTAGTGCTTTTCACCATTTCTGGTGACTGACACGTGTGTGTTTTCTCTCTCTCTCTCTCTCTCTCTCTCTCTCTCTCTCTGTCTCTCTCTGTCTCTCTCTGTCTCTCTCTGTCTGTCTCTCTCTCTCTCTCTCTCTCTCTCTCTCTCTCCATTAACTAATTGCCATCTGGGTTGTGGGATTATATCTGGGATTATAGAGGTGTTTGTGTACCTCCTGAACTCCTTAGACCAGCGGTTCTCAAAGTGTGGTCTGGGGGTCCCTGAGAGTGTTCCAGAGGGATCCCAAATGGGGGAACAGTTTAACCACTTTAACCCTATATTTTATACTGTACTTTGGGCTATTTTCAAATAGCCAACCTACAGGGGTGTCTACAAGGTGTCTCGACGCGACGCCTTGTGAGCTTGTAGATCGGCTATTTTAGAAACTTTTTTTTTATATCTTGAAAAATATACAGTATATATAAAAAATATGGAATCATAAAAAAAGAAATTACAACACAAATCTTCTCTTATGGGGGTCCCAGGCACAAATCTTTTCAGTTAGAGGTCCAATTTCAAACAAATCTCAGAGTTACAGACCTGTCAGGGTGGAATCCTGAGAGTCTCTGGACCCCACTTTGAGAGCCACTGCTTTCCAGTGGTGGAAAAAGTACTCAAATGTTTTACTTAAGTAAAAGTATCAATACTGCAATGTAGAAGTACTCTGTTACAAGTAAAAGTCCGGAATTAAAAATGTACTTGAGTAAAAGTACAAAAGTATTGTTATCAAAAGGTACTTAAAGTACCAAAAGTAAAAGTACTAAAATGTTTGAAAATAGCCGACAAAAACGCGTCACGATGCGACGTGTTGTGAGCTTGTAGATCTGCTATTTTCAAATAGCCTAGGTATAAAATAGGGCTAAAGTGTTTCATAATGTAATAATTTATATCTGCTTAGTAACTAGTAACTAAAGTTTTCAAATAATTGTAGCGGAGTAAAAGTACAATATTTGATATGTAGTGGAGTAGAAGTAAAAGTATTGCAAATTGGAAATACTCCAGTAAAGTAAAAATACCTCAAAATTGTACAGTACTTGAGTAAATTTACTTAGTTACTTTACACCACTGCTGCTTTCTATAACACACTCACCAACAAGCGGGTCCTGTCTTCATTTGTAACCGGGTAAGAAATAGTCTTAATAATGTATCTCGCTGAAACAGCTGCTGGTGCCTTCGTCACTGTCGTCTCTGTCGTCGTCTTCGTCGAATTCTGGGTCGCTGCTGGACAGGAAGCCGCAGAACGGGGTGAAGGCCTCTTCCTCCTCATCGTCCTCATCGTCCAGGTCGCACAAGAGACTTTCAGGTGAGTGACCCCCAAACGAACCTTTCATTAATATTTTTATTGAAAGTAAGGTACAAAGTCATTTCGTTCAGTATGATCGTATATCTCAAGCTTGTTTTAAAGGTAGGGTAAGTGATATTTTTTGGTTAAAACAAAAAGTATTTTTTTAAAAGGTTAAAATACTATATTCTGATAGTAATCATTGCTATAGAGTGTTTTTTCAGTAACAGATGTCTCCCTGTCTCTCCAGCTCTTTAATAAACAGAAAATACATTTTTCGGTAGGTGTCAAAATCTCAGCCAATCAGGAGAAAGTACCCATTTTTAAGCTTAATTTGTATAGTTTTCAGTTCAAATTTTGCATGCTCATTTCTTAGTGTCATCACTTCCAATTTCACTTGTTTAATCTGTGTCCTGATTGAGTTCTCTGTCCTGGTTGGATAAAATTGGAAATGAAACTACAAAAAAAAAAAAAAACTACAAAATACATTTTCTGTTTTATAAAGAGCTGGAGAGACATGGAGACTCCTTACATGGACAGGACACCCTATAGTAACGAGTACTATCAGAACATATACCCATTTTGCAATTATTTGAAACTTTGCAAATCACTTACACTACCTTTAAGCATACATGAAATGAAAATTGCCAACATATGGTCATTAGTCTTGCCTACTTCCTTAAATGTTTTCTCTTTTTTTTAAACAAACAAACATAACAGACATCAGAAAAAGGAACAACTAAAATAACAAGAAGAAGAGCATGGTACATAATTTTGCTTTTTAGAACAAAGAGTATAAAAACAAAGACCAAATAGAAAGAGAGATATAGGAAAGGAGGTAGAGGGGGAAAGAAGGAGAGGGGAAGAGAGGGGGGGGGGCCTCGGTCATTCTGCAAGTGCATGGGGATTAGATGGAGTTAAAAAATGTCAGGAAAGGATCCCATTTCTTATGAAATGTAGTTGGATTACCTCTGGTAGAATATCTTATCCTTTCTAATTTTACGAAGGACATTACTTCTCTCAGCCATTGGGTACTAGAGGGTGGTTTAGTAGACTTCCACTGGAGAAGAAGATGGCGTCTTACTATTAAAGAGGTGAAAGCCAAAATCTCTAATTGTCTGGGAGTGAACCGGGCATAGTCTTCTGGAATCCCAAAGATAGCAGTATGTGGAGAAATGGTTACAGGGATTGTGAATATTTTGGACATTGTGTCAAAATAATTTGTCCAGAGGTTAATCAGGAGCGGACATGAATAAAACATATGGGTTAAGTTACAGGGTGGATAATGACATTTGTCACAACTGTCCGTCACATTAGGATAGATTCGCGATAGTCTAGCTTTGGAGTAATGAATTCTAAATAGTACTTTAAATTGTATAAGTGTGAGACGTGCACAAGTTGAGCTTGTGTGGAAAGTACTTAGGGCAGCATCCCACCAACTGTCATCGAAAGTCAGCCCAAGTTCAGCCTCCCAGGCCTCCCTGACTCTATTGTCGGGGGCGTCATCCAAGGACAGTAGATCATTATATATTCTTGATATTTGCTTTTTTTGGAATGGATCAAGGTGGATGAATTCTTCCCAAATCTGGGTTGGGGGAAGTTGAGGAAAGTGATCTAGCACAATGTCTGACTTGGAGATACCGGAAGAAATGGGAAGCGGGGAGA
This sequence comes from Gymnoscopelus braueri, assembly GCF_963280865.1. Taxonomy (NCBI): domain Eukaryota; kingdom Metazoa; phylum Chordata; class Actinopteri; order Myctophiformes; family Myctophidae; genus Gymnoscopelus; species Gymnoscopelus braueri. The sequence continues at coordinate 37,332,460 of NC_137625.1, read as the reverse complement.
CCAAACCTAGCCGACAGATCAGCAAAACTACAGAAGACATCCTTCCTATACATACTTTTGAAGGATTTGAGACCCTTGTCATGCCAGACTGAAAACCCTGAATCCGAGTGTGACGGTTTGAATAAGTGATTCTTCAGTAATGGACTTGAGGTGGATGGGAGGGTAAATTTAAAGTGACTTCTGAATTGGTGCCAAATTTTGAAAGTGGAACGAACAATTGGGTTTCGTGTAAATCCAGAGGGGTTCGTTGGAATAGGGGCGGTGAGTAGAGCTGGCAGCGAAGATGAAGTACATGATTTTGATTCAAACTTACACCAAAGCGGATTCGCTGATGTATACCAGTAGGAAACCTTCTGAATATGTGCAGCCCAATAGTAAAATTGAAAATTTGGTAACGACAATCCTCCATTGAACTTGCACCTCTGAAGTACAGCTTTACGGATCCTGGGTGCTTTCCCACTCCATAGGAAGCCAGAGATTGTTTGATCAATACTTTTAAAGAACTTTTTTGTCAGAAAAATGGAAGACATTGAAATAGAAATAGAAATTTAGGGAGGATGTTCATTTTAATCGTGTTAATTCTTCCAATTAACGATAGGGGTAAACTTTCCCATCTCTTAAGGTCAGATTTAAGATTAGACACTAAGGGGGAGAAATTGGCAGAAAAAAGGGAGGACATAGTTCTAGTTACATTTATCCCCAGATATTTAAAGCCAGAAGGACTCATTTTAAAGGAGATATCAGATTGTGTCAATTGTAGGGCTAACTGATTGATAGGATAGCATTCACTCTTGGAGACATTCACCTTGTAGCCCGAAAATGAGCCAAATCGTTTAAGGAAAGCCAGAATAAGGGGAATCGACGTACTTGGGTCGGAAACATACAACAATAAATCATCTGCGTAAAGCGACAGTTTGAATTCTATTCCCGACCTTGTTATCCCCTTATATGTCGGAGAGGACCTCAGATATATTGATAATGGCTCGATTGCGAACAAAAGTGCGGACAGCGGACAGCCCTGGCGATTACCACGTGACAATGAGAAGAAACTAGATTGACTGCTGTTGGTGCGAATACTGGCTTGTGGTGAAGTATAGAGAAGGCGTATCCATGAAATGAAAACTTCTCCTAGTCCGAATCTACCCAATACCTCAAACAAATAGTTAAATTCCACTCTATCGAACGCCTTTTCCGAATCAGCAGAGATAACTACTTCCGGGATTAGAGTGGAGGGGTTGGAGTATATAACATTTAAGAGGGTTCGAACATTGTAAAACAATTGGCGTCCTTTTATAAACCCAGTTTGTTCATCTGAGATAATGGCAGGGAGGACGTTTTCCAAACGAAGGGCTAGAGCTTTGGCTAGTATTTTGGCATCCACATTTATTAATGAAATAGGCCTATAAGAGGCGCAGAGGTCTGGATCTTTATCTTTTTTAAGTAATACATTTATGGAAGCCTGACGCAAAGTAGTAGGGAGAGAGCCAGATTGCAGTGATTCAACGTATACAGAATGTAATAATGGGGCCAATTTGTTTTTGAATTTCTTAAAAAAATCTACGGGGAATCCGTCTGGGCCAGGGGCCTTATTACTCTGCATGTTATTAATGGCTAGAGCAATTTCTGGTATAGTTAATGGTGAGTCAAGGTTTGTAGCAACCTCAGGGTTTACAGTCGGGAAAGCAAGCTCGTCTAAAAAGGAGTGCATCTCACTAGAGTCGGATGGTGCTTCAGAACTATATAAAGATGAATAAAATGAGGAGAAGGTTGAATTAATAGTTATGGGATCAGTATGCAATACTCCAGTGGAATCCTTAATTTGGGGGATAATATTTGAAGCTGCTTGACGACGTAGCTGATGAGCCAAAAGCCGACCTGCCTTGTCACCATGTTCGTAATATGTGGCTCGTGAGCGCATGAGAAGGCGTTCTGCCTCTGTAGTTGTAATAAGGTCAAATTCAGTCTGGAGAGCGACGCGCTTATTAAGTAAACTGGGAGAGGGGGACGATGCAATTTGCTGGTCTAAATTTTTTATATTATTGGAGAGGTCCTGTATTTTAGATTGACGTGATTTATTTAGATGAGTAGAGAAGGAAATGATTTGACCGCGAAGATACGCCTTCATCGATTCCCACATAAGTGAATGGGAGATCGGGTCAGTCTCACTTTGATTAAGTGTGATATAGTTATCTATTGCATCCGAAATGAACTTGTTAAAATCATCATCGGATAGGAGTAAAGAGTTAAGCCTCCACAAAGATGAGTAGCGGGGCATTGAGGAAAGCTGGATATCTAACGCAAGCAGGGCATGGTCAGAGATGACAATGGGATGATATTTAACTGATGTTACTTTAGATGTTAATTTGGAGTCAATGAAAAAATAGTCGATCCTACTAAATGATTGATGCATATTTGAATAAAAGGAATATTCTCTAGCCTGAGGGTTAAAATGTCTCCAAGAGTCAACACAGCCAATTTTGGACATAAAATCAGAGAGGGTCTTAGACATCGAAGATGGAGTCATATTACGTGGATTAGAACGGTCCAAATGGGGCGAAATAGTCAGATTCATATCTCCTCCAAAGATCAGAAAGGCGCTATTCAATGAGGGAAGCCGTTCAAATAATTGATTCATAAATGTAGGGTTGTCGAAGTTAGGGGCATAGATGTTAACCAGTAAAACAGGAACATGACACAATAGGCCGGACACAATTAAATATCTGCCTTCTCTATCAGAAATAACTTTGGATGATTTGAATTGGACTGATTTACGGATCAATATCGCAACCCCTCTGGCTTTAGAATTAAAATCGGAATGAAACACTTCAGCAACCCAGGGGCATTTCAGTCTGACCTGATCCTTGTTACGCATGTGGGTCTCCTGTAAAAACACCAGATCAGCCTTGAGATGTTTCAGATGTGCGAACACTCTCGACCTCTTGACAGGACTTCCCAGACCTTTGATGTTCCAGCTGACAAATCTCACAGGAGAGTTGTTACCCAAATTAAGAGAGTTAGTGGCCATCGTGGTAGTGCTTGAGAATTATGAGGAATGAGAGGCCCCTCTCACTTGAAAAAGAGGGAGAGAGAAAGGGAAAAGAAAAAGGAGGAAAGAGAAATGGAAGAAGCAGACAACTTGAGTGAATAACAAATGAATAATGAAAACATGAACATAAATCTACACAACCCACCCACCCACCCCCCTCCCCCCGCTGCACCTACTCAGACTAAGTTGTAAAACAACAGAGTACCCAGTGCAAACTCCACAGGGAGTCATAACCCTAGCCATACTTTCAGCTTACGAAATTACAGCTATTTCGGTCTAAGCTCCTGCAAATTACAACTCTCATTGAAAAAATTTAAAGTATTAAGGCACACCAACATTTCTTATGCTTCACTATGTAACCTGGTGGCAAAAAAATCTAGCATTACATCCATATTATATATAAAGGAACAGTGTATAACAGTGAATATTGACACAATTGTGCTATTTCGGTATCACACATCCAAAAAATGTGAAGAGAACAAAACAAAATCAAAAACAAATTCAGATTATCTACACCTTATGAGTGTCTCCCTCAACATCCTTGTGTATCTGCTTCATTTACTATCTTTCAGATAAGTAAAATAATAATAACATAAATAAGTGTACAAGGAGAGGGAGGAAAAACAACAGCAACCCATTATGAAAACAAACCTAACTGAGATAATTTTGGGTTGGCAATATCCATTTATCCTAATTGGCTAAAAAGAAGCTTATGAGGTATAGAGATATTAATAAGTAGTAATAAAAATGAGAAAATCAGTGAAAAAATATTCAGCATATTGAGCAACTCAGTCAGAACTTGTCTTCATAGCGTCGACTGATCATTAACCACCTAAACCCTAGCACGGGTCCTAGTGGTCTAGAAGGGGCAAGATGAAAAGTCAGTGAAGTAATGCAACATTTAGAAAAATAAAATCAAAAATTAAAGTCCTTCCTTCTTTTTTTTTTTTCAAAGTCCACGCTGACAGAGTCACTATAACAGTTTTACCCATTTTTCCAGTTGATCTACTTGCCCAGTGTTTTTATGTACGTCTCTGCATCTTCTGGTTTCTTGAACTCCTTCTGGACGTTGTTGTAGGTCACCTTGAGACAGGCGGGAAATACCAGCCCAAAGCGTAGGCCTGGCAGTTTCAGCTCATACAAATGGCGCCGTACATCCTTGAAGGCCGCTCTGGCGCGTGCTACCTTCGCCGTGTAATCGGGAAAGACCGAGATGACCATATCTTGAATCTTGATCCGCTGTAGTGTCCTGGCTTGCTTCAGAATGTCAACACAGTCTTGGTGGTAGTGTAAGCGGACAACAATCGGGCGTGGAGTTTCATTTGGTCTTGGTTTAGCCTTCAATGTGCGATGCCAGCGGTCCAGGAGGGGTTCTTTTTGTAGTTTAAAGGCTGTCATCAGTAATGCAGCAACCGCCTCTGTGGAGGACGCGGCCGCCGAATCCTCAGGGACCCCCACGATACGAACGTTGTTTCGTCTACTACGAGATTCCAAGTCTTCACAACGATTTTCAAGTCTTATCAGCTCGTCAGACATCAATATCACTTGGGCCTGGAGATGTGAGATATCATCGGTGCAAGTAGACAGTGTGGTCTCCACCTCATCCACTGTAAGCTTCAGAGTGGCCACATCTGACTGGATGCTAGTGATGCTACTTGCTAGCTCTGCTTTCACTGCTTGTAGTTCTAGTTTCATAGACTTTAAATTCTCACCCAAGGCGTGGTGGAGCTCTGTCTTGAAGATAGTAGATATTGAGTTGATCAATTCCATCTTGAAATCATCGCGGGACGTCTCGGGCGGCAGCGCGTCGCTATCCGCCGGGTGGCCCGTCGATGGTGGGGGAGAGGGGCCACCACCAGCCGAGGCTTCTGCTGGCGTAGTAGGCCGCGACTCCCGCGGGGTCGCTGCGGTCCGTCGTCTCGTTTCCTTCGCTTCTTTTTGCATTTTTAGTGGACAGAAATCTAAGTTGAGCTTGTTTGTGTGAGAATATTACCACATTGGTTCGAATAGTGTGCTTATTTTAGCTTTTAGGAGTTAACTCTGCAGGAGCTGTGAGAGCTGCGTCCTACTCCATTGCTCGCTAAGCCGGAAGTCCAAACGAACCTATAAAAGTTTAAAGGGAAGTCTGTGCTGACAGAATAATGCCTAATTTATGCTTTTATTTACATAGTGTATACAATTGGATATTTACACATTAGTGTAGTTTAAATCACATGTAAACTGAAAATTAAAAATGAAAGAGTTTCAAACTGTAACAAAGAGGTCAGGTTAAAGCTCCCTCCACACAGGCGTGTGCGCGCACACAGTCTGGTCAGACTGAATTCTATGCATTTTCTTTTGGGAAACGTAGACATTCTGATATGTTGAGCTTGTACATCTGCTATACTTGCTAGTTTGGGGGATAAAATAAATACATTGATACACTTTGACAAATTGAAAATGTGCTCAAAATAGAGACACCAGGATTAATGTGTTAATGCAGAAAAGATCGTCGGGAACGGGACTCCAACCCGCAATGCCCTGTCAGGCTACATTGGACCGCTGGCCAGAAACTGAAAAAAAAAGGATTTCAATGATGTTATAACATTGATATTAAAAAATGATACAAATAAATAAGAACTTAAAGTGTACTACTTTCGTTCCATTGCTCCAAGGTGGAACACAATCGATTGACTGATCATCAAAGCAAACATGCTCTGAAAAATGCACGCGGCCCTCCCGTGTTAAGTGGTCAGATGGGTGGGCCGCGAATGCTTTCGATATTTTCAAGAGGGCCCTGATCCAGAAAAGATTTGAGAACCACGGGCTCTAAAATCAAAAAAGCCGCGGTATGCTTTGGAGAATGGTCGACAGTAAAGTCAAGTTCACAGTGAGTCACAGTCAACGGGCTAAACGTGCCAGACCACCGGCATGGTCCTTTTTAAAAAGAAGAAATAAAACGCCACAACAGAGGATGTGTCCTCTCTCTTTTACTGTGTCTCTCCGCTCGTTTCCCCTCGCGGTTTCGCATTTGGCCCGCGACCTTTCCCCCGCCACCGTCTTTCCTGTTTCCTCCCGCTCCACTCCGTTTGCAATCAAAGCGGAAACAAAGAATTCGAATAATCTTTAAATAATCATGATAACGGTAAGAGTGCAGGGTTTATGGATGTTTTGATGAGCCTTGGTCTCCGGGGTGAGAGAGAGCAAATCTCATCTGGTCAGAGTTTTATAAGCCCTTACTCACTGTCGTAAATCACACGTGATTTTATCCCCATTAGCTTTACACTATAAAAACTAATACTAGTTCCTGATGCGCACGTGCACTTGTGCAGGCACATGCACCACCGCATGCACACACACACTGAGGCTGACACACTGCCACCCACGTGGTGTGTGTGTCACGGCATAAACATGCAGGCATGCACTTGCACTGTCATAGATACCACACACTTCACACAGACACAGGCAATTACAGGCAATCACGCCACGTGAACACGTGTGCACAACCTCACATGTGCGCTCACACCGAGAACAAATAGCACTTCACGTAGGTGTGCCACGGTCTGTCTCTTTCACGCACGCACGCACGCACGCACGCACGCACGCACGCACGCACGCACGCACGCACGCACGCACGCACGCACGCACGCACGCACGCACGCACGCACGCACGCACGCACGCACGCACGCACGCACACACGCACGCACACACCCTCACACCCTCACTCAGACTCCCACGTGTGCACCCACGTAGTAACACACACACACGCACCCCCACTCAGTAAGAAAAAACACTAAGAAAACACACACACACACACACTTGCCGAGCAGCTCTTATCTGTGCAGTGTTTGGACGGGTTCCAGCACTGAGTGTTTGGCTACAGGCTGATCACTGTTGTCTCTCTCTCTCTCTCTCTCTCTCTCTCTCTCTCTCTCTCTCTCTCCGTCCATTTCTGCCTTTCCACTGTCTACCTCTCTGTCTCTCTCTGTCTAATTCTCTCTTCCTCTCACTGAGCACATCTTTATCTTCCTCCTCACTCTTTCTCTTTTGTCCTCCTTACCTCTCTCTCTCTCTCTCTCTCTCGGCCTGTCTTTCTCTCTCTCCCTCACTGTCTTTCTCTGTCATCGTTTATTTTGCTTTTAGTGTTTTTTATTAACCCTGCCTACATTGTTAACTGGGGTCCCCCAGGGCTCTGTTTGGGCTCGGTTTGCCTGCACCTATATCAGTGGTTCTCAAACTTTTTTGACTCAGGACACCCCTGTAAATAACGTTTTCATCCACGGCACCCCTGAAATTACACTGTATTTTTGCCAGACCCAGGGGGTCAGGCCTACATGAGGCTTTGTCGGTCCCTCTTTTCCTCCCGGTCAATGTTTTTGTCCATATATGTTGCTTACATGTCCCTCTTTTTGATTGGCCAAGCTTAGCGTGACGTAGTGCTCTGTCGGCCATTTAGATTTCCGGCCATTCAGATTTCAACCACTAGGGGTCTGGCAGTACCAGGTCCCCTGGTTCCCTTGTTTTTTTTAATCTTGTGGTCATATTACGCTACGTAAATATGCAAATCTTTCACCCTACGATACAGTAACAGTATGTCACAGAGGAATATCCGTTTCCATTAGAACAGAATGAAAATAACCTTATACTTGACGTTTAACCACTTAAACCCCAGCATCCCTAGCCTGGGGGGTTACGTTCACCAAAAATAGCCGATCTACAAGCTCACAACGCGTCACGTTGTGAGCTTGTAGATCTGCTATTTTTGGTTGAGAGAGTTGGGGAAATAACTCATCAAGTACAGTGTAACTCAGGTCTGTTTTACTAAGCATAGTGGTTAAACTGAATGAATGAATTCCAAATATTATCAAAGTATTCTGCGGCACCCCTGGACTGGCGTCACGGCACCCTAGGTTGCCACGGCACCCACTTTGAGAAACCCTGACCTATATGGACACTGTGGTTGAAGCGGTGGTTACCCGTCTCTGTGTTTTGGACGGGTTCCAGCACGGGTTCTCTATTTCCAACGTGGTTGAGTGATGAAAGCTGAATGTTTGACCCGTTGAACCTGCTGCTGAGTCTGACTGGAAGTTGCACAAAAATACATTCTCTCTTCCTCTTGTGGGCTTGACTTGACTCTCTCTGCAACCATCCCTCCCTCCCTCAGTCCATCCCTCCCTCCCTCTCTCCCTCTGTCCGTCTATCCATCCATCCCTCTCTCTGTCCCTTCATCCCTCTCGCCCTCTGCCCACCCCTCCCTCTATCTCTCCCCTCCTCTCTATCAGTGGTGGAAAAAGTACTCAAATTCTTTACTTAAGTAAAAGTTCCAATACTGCAATATAAAAATACAAGTAAAAGTCCAGAATTCAAAATTTACAGAAGTATTGGCATCAAAATGTACTTAAAGTACCAAAATTCTAAGTACTCAAATATTTGAAAATAGCAAATCCACAAGCTCACAACGCGTCGCGATGTGACGCGTTGTAGATCGTCTATTTTCAAATAGCCTAGGTATAAAATAGGGCTAAAGTGGATAATGTATGTTTCATAATGTAATAATTTATACCTGAAAAGTAACTAGTAACTAAAGTTTTCCAATAATTGAAGTGGAGTAAAAGTGTACTATTTGCCTCTGAGATGTAGTGGAGTAGAAGTAAAAGTATTGGAAATTGGAAATACTCAAAATTGTACTTAAGTACAGTACTTATGTAAATGTACTTAGTTACTTTCCACCACTGCTCTCTATTCTGTCCATATGTTGTTTGTGCTGCGTTCCTGTGTTCTGTCACGCTGCGTTCCAAGTCTCTGATTTACACTCTTAATTCATGAGCTCCCTCTGCCAAGAGCTGCTTCGCTTTATAAGAATCCTTTACACCTCCTCCCCCAGCTCTGTCTGTCTGTCTGTCTGTCTGTCTGTCTGTCTGTCTGTCTGTCTGTCTGTCTGTCTGTCTGTCTGTCTGTCTCTCTGTCTCTCTCTCCCTCCCCCTGTCTATCTCTCTGTCTCTATCTTACTAGAGGCAGCCGTCTCTGTTTTTCTTTCTCTCCATCTCTCTCTCTTTTCCTGGTCCAATCTGGTTTTCCTTCTGGGATTCCTCCCTCTGGGATTCCTCCGTTCCTCTCTCTTTTATTTATATAAAAATATATATTTCTTCTCTTCCCTTTCCCCTCTTGGATTTGTACACCCTCTCTCTCTCTCTCTCTCTCTCTCTCTCTCTCTCTCTCTCTCTTCCCAGCTCCTACTTTTTAAGGCAACACTGCCTCCTCACCTCAGGTGTCTGTCTGTGCATGAATCTCTGTTCGTGTTCATTTGTGTGTTTGAGTTTGTTGTTCATTTGTGTGTGCGGCTGTGCGCGTGTCTCATTACGTGCCCTTCCTCCTGCCTGTCTTGTCTGCCAGCCTACCTGTTTGTTGTGCAGCTGAAAACATTCACTCTGTGTATACACACATGCAAAGATTACAGGGTTTAACCCAGACAGCAGCCTGTTGTCAATAACAGTGGTTACACTGACCTGTTGACTGGAGGCTGTCCACTGTTGCCACGGAGCTCTGAGGCCACGCCCCCCCTTCCTCCCTGGCTCCAAGGAAATTAGAAAAGAAGGAAGGGACGGCCTAGGGGGCGGGCAGACGCCATTGCTTGCATGGCAGACGCCATTGATGCGCATGGGAGCCAAAACTGGAACAGGAAGTTTGGGAAATACTATGAAGTCTATGGCAGCCAGCTGGACCAGCTTGTGAACAAACACTATTGCTGAACGATTGTGTCCTTTGTCAGATAATCGGTTCAGGAATATAAAAGAAGACATATCACAGGTTTTTATCCAATCAATTCGGATTTTTTTAGCACTGTATAATTTTATTGAGGCATCTAAACAGCGGCATGTATCGTCCATAGACTGTATAAAAATCGTCTCTGGCAGTGTTGCCAGATTGTGTGAGAGAAATAAGCAACCAGGTCTAGGAAAACAAGCCCAAAAGAATCACCGGGGGCCAGGGGTCTTCAACGTTTTCCCAAACTGATGGAAAAAAATATATATATAAAAAATATTTGTATATATATATATATATATATTTTTTCTTTATTGTCTAATCAAGCAACAATTTCGCGGACCCCCTGCAGTACCTCGTGGACCCCCTAGGGGTTGCGGACCCCTGTTGAAGACTTGCACTAGGCCATTATGAGCACTTTAAACCTTTACTGTATACATTGAAAATAGCCGATCTACAAGCTCACAACGCGTTGTGAGCTTGTAGATCTGCTATTTTAAAAAAAATCTTGAAGTAAAATGTGAAATATTGAGGATTTTTGAAACACTAACAACACAAATCTGGTACGGGGCTCCCTGGCACAAAACATTTTCAGATGGGGGTTAGGGACAAATACACATTCATTTGAGGGTCCATGACATAAACATAATTAAGAACCACTGGTTAAGATAATTTTTAAATTGTGAAGCCCAAGTCCAAATAATCAACTACACTTTAGAGAAAAGCCCATAAAACCGCAACCCGCAACTACCAATATTTACAAGCAACTTCACAGAAAAATAAGCCCAAAGTCGCTTATAATAAGTGGACATGGCAACACTGGTTTCTGACTGGGACCAAAATTCAGTTTTGCTAAACCCCCGGGGGGGGGGGGGGGCGGGCGGAGCGTTTCACTGTTTCAGCCCAGCCCTGCACATGAACTCTGCAGCCGCACTGAGGCCCCTGCTGGAAAGCATCCCAGCCCAAACATTAACGGAACTAATAATTGGGCCGCGCGACCCGGAAATGACGGTAATAATCTTTTCTTTTTTTCTTTTTTTTTTGGCCCAGCGGCCCACCGGGCATTTGCCCGGTACGCCAAATGGCCAGTCCGCCGCTGGTTTCTATCTCGGCAGTATCGCGTACTTTGTGCTCTTTAGATAGCTCAATAAACGTATACAGTGGACACACCGAAAAGTAGCCTCGATCTCCAGGCTTTTATTGTTTAGTTTTGCTAAAAAATAAAAGCCTGGCCCAACGAGTCGGTGTACTCGGTATGAGGAAGTGTTTCATTTCCCAACCAACCAGAGTGCAGTGGGCGTCGCTCGTAATGTTGTGTTAACGGGGCGGGGGTTGACGGACAGATCGGTGAACCAATGGGATCAGGCGCAGTCTCTCTCCGGCTCTATACACCCGCCCCTTTATACACGAAATCAGGAGGGTTGGGGCAGGCTAACCGAAAAGCAACACAGGAGAAAACAATGTGTGATATGTCTTCTTTTATTTTCCAGAAGCAATTACTTTACAAAGGTCACAGTCATTCAGAAATATATTTTGTTCATGAGCTGATCCACCGGGCTCTCAATAACTCCATTGCATTCCACTGAACTCAAGGCTGCAGTCTGGCTCCCATGGTGTGACGAATCTGCCGGCTGGAATTGCATGATAGCGAAAATGACTTAGATGACCCTACCTTCTTTACATATACCTTGCCTGGCTCCAGGAAGTGCCAGTGGTGGAAAAAGTACTCAAATGTTTTACTTAAGTAAAAGTACCAATACTGCAATCTAGAAGTACTCTGTTACAAGTAAAAGTCCGGAATAAAAAATGTACTTGAGTAAAAGTACAAAAGTATTGGAATCAAAATGTACTTAAAGTAGCAAAAGTACAAGTACTAAAATGTTTGAAAATAGCAGATCTACAACTCACAATGCGAGGCATTGTGAGCTTGTAGATCGGCTATTTTCGAATAGCCTAGGTATAAAATATGGCTAAAGTGGTTAATGTATGTTTTATAATGTAATAATTTATACCCGCAAAGTAACTAGTAACTAAAGTTTTCAAATAATTGTAGTGGAGTAAAAGTACAATATTTGCATCTGAGATGTAGTGGAGTAGAAGTAAAAGTATTGCAAATTGGAAATACTCCAGTAAAGTAAAAGTACCTCAATATTGTACTTAAGTACAGCACTTGAGTACATGTACTTAGTTACTTTCCACCACTTGGAAGTGTTAGTGTGCAGTTGACGGTCAGCCTCTCGCTCACCACTAGATGGCCACCCTAGTCTCGCGAGCCACAATTTTCTATTCTTTTTCTTTTTCTTTTCCTTTTTTTTAAAACCCCCTTTTCTCCCCAATTTGGTCGTTATGCCAATTGATTCCTCCCCACACACATGCAGTTGTATCCTACTGAAGCACCTGCCAGTGAGGAGCCCCCATCAGGAGGACGTAGAGCCTTTGTTTGATTTTATTAACCCATTAAGACCGATTCTACAAATGCCTTCTACATCAGTAGTTCTCACACTTTCAAGATTTTTGAAAGTATGAAAAAAATAGTAGATGTACAAGCTCTAGGGCGGCACGAATTGTTGATTATTTTTATTTAAATATTTAAAATTGTAATAATCAGTTAAATCGATTAGTTCGATGAACTGTTGCAACCCAAGATGTTTTCTACGTTGGCTTGTCTTGAAACGATACAGAGAAGAAAAAACAATGACATTCCCTCACAGAGAGTCTATTTTCTGTATAGACTGAGGCAGATAAACCGATAAGTCTTGAGTGTTTGTTTGGCCATTAAACTCAGACCTCTCCTGCCTGGCCGTCGGTGTAAACGGTAAACATTGATTAGGTTCCACGTGGTCTGTGTGAAGTAACAGACTAGTACAGTCAAAGGTTGCGCTAAAAGGATAACTCAAAACACACACACTAAAAGGCAGTGGTGTAAAGTAACTAAGTACATGTACTCAAGTACTGTACTTAAGTACAATTTTGAGGTATTTTTACTTTACTGGAGTAGTTCCAGTTTTCTGTACTTTTACTTCTACTCCACTACATCTCAGAGGCAAATATTGTACTTTTACTCCACTGCAATTATTTGAAAACTTTAGTTACTAGTTACTTTGCAGATATAAATTATTACATTATAAACATTTACATTATTTGAAAATAGCCGATCTAGCCGATAGATCTGCTATTTTCAAACAATGTAGTACTTTTACTTTTGGTACTTTAAGAACATTTTGATACCAATACTTTTGTACTTTTACTCAAGTACATTTTTTATTTCTGACTTTTACTTGTAACGGAGTACTTCTACATTGCAGTATTGATACTTTTACTTAAGTAAAAGGATAACCAAATGGACCCTTGGTTCCATTTTGTACACACTCAGAGTTACTGCAAATTTACATCGAGGATTTCACGGTGTAGACTGGGGTCCCAGAGATAAAAATGGTAGCATTTGGGGGTCTGTGGTCTAATGCAGTGGTTCCCAACCTTTTTCATGTCAAGGATTCTAATGTATTCGTCATCAGAGCCATGGGCCTCTATTTAATGGGATTTAGTCTCTCACACCCAAATCTTACAATGTACATATTTTTCTATAGTTGGATATCATTTCGTTCAGAATTCCATGCAATTGACATGAGAGAGATAACAGGAAAACCATGATCCAAGTAACAATTCTTCTACGTTCTCTAATTGTGTAAACTTCTCGTAAATGAAGTAATGGTGATGCATTTTATGTGTGGGGCTCAGGGACCCCTGGAGGTCCCTCGACCCAGCGTTGAGAACCACAGGCTTAATGCATATCAAAGTGTGCAATTTTAGTATGATGAATTAAGTGTGTGTGTGTGTGTGTGTGTGTGTGTGTGTGTGTGTGTGTGTGTGTGTGTGTGTGTGTGTGTGTGTGTGTGTGTGTGTGTGTGTGTGTGTGTGTGTGTGTGTGTGTGTGTGTGTGTGTGTGTGTGTGTGTGTGTGTGGGTGGGTGGGTGGGTGGGTGTGACAGGCAGGGTGTATGATCCCGACAAGCACTGTGGAGTCCAGGATCCTGAGAGCAAACGACCCTGCACACGTTCTCTCACATGCAAGGTAACACAGACACACACACACACACATACACACACACACACGCTTGCGCAGAAAGACAGCATGCAACACATGGACAGTCTGGCACCACCACACACAGCTGTAAAACACACACACACACACACACACACACACACACATAACACACACACATAACACACACACACACACACACACACACACACACACACACACACACACACACACACACACACACACACACACACACACAGAGAGAGAGAGAGCTGTGTAGTTAATAAGTGGTGGTGTTTAAGAATTAGGAGGAGTATCCATGACAGAGTAATTACAGAGGTAGGGTTGGTTCAGTGTGCTGGCCTTTAATTAGCCCTGATCCCACCTGCTTATTATGTAATAAAAAAATGTGTCAACATATTCATTTTGCTTAAAGTGGGCGGTGGCATTGATAACGCTGTCTGTGAAAGTGTAGTCTCGCGTAGCCGGACAACTATTCCACAATCTCCAAATGCTATATAGAGTCTGGAGCTACACCACCTGAAAGCAGAGAAAGGAAGCTGTCATCTGTTCATCATTTCCCATCACGAAAATTTATTTTAAAATATCTTTAAAATGTATTTATGAATGAATTTCCATTCCGGATAAGCAGCTTAGACTAATTTAGGACAAATTTACGCAACTGCGAAGACAAAACGGAAGTGGGGGGAGGCAGGACATCCGCTTTACTCCTGCAATTTTTTTTAATAAAAATATAAAACAATTCTTATAATCGATTCGCCATTCGCTAGTGCACCCTTATAGTGTGAGTTCTTTTCCACCTGCTCGGAGATAATCAAATGATATTAAAATGAGCATTTGCAAAACCGCCAATAACATGTCCAGAAGAGTGTAAAAAAATTGTGTTAATCACTTGAAGCCCAGTATCCATATTCTGGGGTCGGGGGGGGGGGGGGACATTTGCCAAAAATAGCCGATCTACAAGCTCACACGTTGTGCGCTTGTAGATCATGTATTTTTGGTGAAGAGATTTGTGTAGACGGAAGAAAGCGGTCCAAGCACGGTATGTAACTCCGGTTTACTAAGACTAAAGGGTTTAAGTGGTTATCTTCCATTCTTCTCTATTTGTATCTCTGCTACTACTGTAGTTTACCTATTTTGGTATTAAAGAATGGCCCTTATCGGATGCTTGCAGCGTGATTTATGGACTTCCTGTAACACTGTGGCCTATTTGTGTTTATGTTGACCTCTGCTATAAATCAGCGGTTTCCATGGCGATATTCACACTACAGTATATGTCCAGCTCGGGTCTAAGATTCACTGTGAAACTTATCGACTCCTCACAAAAGAATAAAACAAATAAGATGTGATTGTAAATGGTCTAAAACTTTGGGACACAAAACGTACACAAATGCATCGTACGTTAATGCCCTATTTAATACATTTTGGGTGAAAATAGCCTATCTACAAACTCTCAACGTGTTGTGTGGTTCTCAAAGGGGTCCTTGAGGGGGTTCCAGGGGGTCCCCAGCAAAATGAGTCGACATAGCATAAAAATCACTTTAACCACTTATTTATACTTGGGCTATTCGAACATAGCCGATCTACAATCTACAATGTGTGCTTGTAGATACACTAGATTTTCTTTAGAATTATCTTGAAAATGTTTAACAATACAAATCTGCTCTGATGGGGTTCATGGCACAAAATATTTCAAATGGGGGTCCGTGGCCTTAACTTAAGTAATGCCCTTAAGCCCTGAGGGACTCCGCTCAACAGCCTATGGGGGTTTTTATGTGCTTAATTTTTTCCTAAACCTTATCCTGTGCTTGTCTGTGTTCCAGACCCACTCCCTGACTCACCGCAGAGCCGTGCCCGGGCGCACGAAACACTTCGACAGCCTCCTGGCCGAGCACAAGGGCCGGGCCAAGGAGAAGGACACGCCCAAAGAGAAGGAGAAAGAGAAGGAAGACGCGCAGCAGGCCAGGAAGGACAGCGGCGGCGGCATGGCTGCGATGTCACAGGAAACTACGTCTCCCAGCAAGCCTCACTGCCCCAACGGACGGCCCCTGTCCACGCTGAAACTACGGCTGGCCAACGCACACATACCAAGGTGTGGGAGCGGGGCGCACACACATGCAATTTCACAATTCTACAACTCATTCATGCACGCACACACACACTAACTCAGCTTTATTCAGCTTTAGAATCAGCTTTATTGTCACATCACAACTTTACAGGTGTAAAGTAGTGTGGGTACATTTTTTTATTTTAGAGTGAGAGCAGAAGGGAAAGAGATAGAAACAGGTTAAATAAAACAAATAAAGATGAACTGTACAGATGCCGTTTGTGATAGCAGGTATACATGTTGTTTATAACATTAGCATCATATGCAGATGTGTGCATAACGTGCTGCCATGAGGCCGGGTTAAAAAAGTAGCATCAGGTACAGTCAGTGGTGGAAATGGCGTTGCACGCTTGGGAACGGCGTTCCCATAGCAACCGTTGCGGGGGAACGCTGTGAACACGTGTGGGAACGCTCTTCAGAGCGTCCAACTTTTTTTTTTTTTTTTTTACATAACATTTTTAATTTATGGTTGCTGTATGAGGCCAAACGTGACACAAACATTCTTACGTTTTCCAATGTTGTAAAAATTTGTAGAATAAATATTAAGTTTCAACAATTCTGTCAACTAAGAATTACATCATAGGGTACGTACAGCCACACATGTCCGTACAACGGCGTGCGCTACGTGACGGTAGCCCCGTCCACTCCCATGTAAAAAAAAAAACGGAACGGTACTTCCGGTTTTAAACTTAACATGGGAGTGGATGGGACTTCCGGCGTCCGTACGGCAACTTGACGGACGCTTTACGGACATGTGTGGGACACTGCGACACACGTTTCGGCACGGCGCCCAGCCAGCCATGTAAACAAACCGGTGGGTGTGTGGTTCACTGCTACGCTATGGATTCTAAAGGCAAAAAAAGAAAGATAGCTGCGGAAAACAGCGGATTTAACAGTTCATGGACAGAGGCATTTGCTTTCATTGCCACTTCAGATGGATTTCCTGAATGTTTGCTCTGCAATGAAAAGTTATCAAGTAAGTCCTGTGGTCGCTGATCCTGCTCAGTGTTGCCATGTCTGATTACTATAAGCGACTTTGGGCTTGTTTTCCTGTAAAGTCGCTTGTAAATATTCAGTTGCTGTTTGCTTTTCTTTTGTCTTGTTTCTGAAGTGTAGTTGCTTATTTGGGCTTGCTTTCAAGATTATTTTTGAAAATAGCTGATTTAATAGGGCTCAAGTGGTGAAACTGGTCGCTTCTTTTGGGCTTGTTTTCATAGACCTCGTCGCTTGTTTCTCTCACAGAATCTCGCAACACTGATCCTGCTGCGTGGAATATTTTTTACATTAAAATGAATGCTCATTTACTATTTGCAAGTAATTAGTATTTGAGAAACGGTCTAGTTGTTGTCTAATATAATCCACAAAATACATTAGTATAAACCCATTTTGTTTGAATATTTTATTAGGCAGAAATTGTTTTTTGTGATAATAAATTGGTAAAATCAGGCAAAAATATGAATTAAATAACATAAACCTAACCTAACTCCTAATCCTAACCCTAAAACCAAAATAAAGAAACCAAAAACTGGAAAAAAAACGAACCCAATCCGCCCATAATCGCGAAAAAAAACACCCCAATCCGCCCAGACCCGCAAAAAAAAACGCGAAGCGCGCGCGCACGGGTCACACATGCACGCGCGCTGCGCGCGCGTGACTAGTAGGGTTCCCAAAGCGAATCCAGGCCATTTCCACCACTGGGTACAGTCTTCTTAAGGTGCTATTTCAAAGACCAGTTTTTGCAACATGGAAAGCTAAAAACCACATTAACTTAACCATTTCAGTATTCATATTTTACTGTTTTATCTATTCATCATTACTTTAAATCCACTTACTGAAACGTTTAAACTGAAGTGAAACAACACCTGAGGCTTTCGCTGCAGTTCAGCTTGCTCCCCACTAGGTGGTACTGTAAACTAAATCTGGATAAAAGTTGTCAGTAGAAGAAATGACAAATCTCCACAACTGAAAGTGTGCCAAGCCTGTCAGTGAGAAGGGGATCATTTAGGAACTCACATCCACTTTTAATCGAGAAAACACATGTTTGCATCAACTAGGACATTGTCAGGGCTTTGACAAAAGCTGAGCACATGGTTCTCAACTGGACCACTACTAGCATTATTTCAAACAATCCTCATGAACCACCCCACCCCACCTCCCACAACAATATATATATATTTAGCATACTGTGTAAGAAGGCATACTGTATCACAATACGTTTTTGGATTTAATATTTGACATTTATGATCTTAACTCTTTGACTGCCCGAGTGATAGTGTAATAGTGTGCCACTGCTGGCAGCGAAAAATAGCGATTTTACTGTACCTTAGAAAAATCATGGAATATTCTCCGCGACCTCCGTCCTGACAGACATTGCCTCATTACGCTCACGTGGTTGTCGTAGTAGAGAGGGAAAAAACGTATCCGTGCGGGGTAATACATTGCACAGCTGTGGCCGTTTGAATGCAGCTTGTTTTTGCCGTAAAGCAAGAGGAACGGAGATATAGCGATTTCCCCGTGGGAAATAAACAGGAAGTAAATTAGCTCAATTTTTTTTTAATGACGTCAATTCCGGGTCCGTCGTCATCAAGCAGTGAAGGCATGATTCTCATACGGTTGATAACAACGGCAACTGGTGGAAAACCACTGAAAACACAAAATCTTGTCTTTCTCATCGACGGCTTGGAGTCTTAGCAGAATCCGACGAGAAATCTCATCGATGGCAGGCAAAGAGTTAAAGCCGGATTTATTCTTAGTTGCACATCAGTGTCACTCACTGAAAATAGCCAATCGATATATGGTACGCATAATGGTACGCACCCTAACCACTCGGCTATCAGGCCCCCTGCATTATGGTGGATTATTTTTTTAACCTCTATTATGAGAATGCAAGCGGATGCTGTCGCGCTGTGACCCGTTGTGAGCTTGTACAGTAGCTCAGCTATTTCCTCAGGAGATATTAGTGCTCATCAAGAACAGTGAGGGGTTCAGTATCTAAGTCTGAAGGATCAATACCTTCCTCCAGACTCTACTTCACCCCTTAGCACTCATCTTTTCACACTCTACCTGATCCCCTAGCAATCACCTCTTCACACTCTACCTCACCCCCTAGCAATCACCTCTTCACACTCTACCTCACCCCCTAGCAATCACATCTTCACACTCTACCTCACCCCCTAGCAATCACCTCTTCACACTCTACCTCACCCCCTAGCAATCACCTCTTCACACTCTCCCTTACCCCCTAGCAATCACCTCTTCACACTCTACCTGATCCCCTAGCAATCACCTCTTCACACTCTACCTCACCCCCTAGCAATCACCTCTTCACACTCTACCTCACCCCCTAGCAATCACTTCTTCATACTCTACCTCACCCCCTAGCACTCACCTCTTCACACTCTACCTCACCCCCTAGCAATCACCTCTTCACACTCTACCTCACCCCCTAGCAATCACATCTTCACACTCTACCTCACCCCCTAGCAATCACCTCTTCACACTCTACCTCACCCCCTAGCAATCACCTCTTCACACTCTCCCTTACCCCCTAGCAATCACCTCTTCACACTCTACCTCACCCCCTAGCAATCACCTCTTCATACTCTACCTCACCCCCTAGCAATCACCTCTTCACACTCTACCTGATCCCCTAGCAATCACCTCTTCACACTCTACCTCACCCCCTAGCACTCACCTCTTCACACTCTACCTCACCCCCTAGCACTCACCTCTTCACACTCTACCTCTCCCCCTAGCAATCACCTCTTCACACTCTACCTTACCCCCTAGCAATCACCTCTTCACACTCTACCTCACCCCCTAGCAATCACCTCTTCACACTCTACCTCACCCCCTAGCAATCACCTCTTCACACTCTGCCTCACCCCCTAGCAATCACCTCTTCACACTCTACCTCACCCCCTAGCACTCATTTCCTTGTTATCATTTCACCTGTTGATGGTTGACAAGGGTTGATGCCACTTACATTGACCTTGCACTTTGTAAGACATTCTGGATAAGAGCATCTGCTGAATGCCTAAATTGAAAATGAGTCCCTTTTGGTCTGTGGGTTATAGTCCCATGTGTTTGTTTTAAAATGCTCGTAAATAATCGGACTCTTGTGACCACTCTGATAATGTGAGAAAAAATCAAAACCACAAATATACCCTGACCTACTGTTGCTTGTTTTGTTTAGTCCCCCACGCCCCCCATTGTGTGTTCCTTCTATTATGGTTTTAAATGCGATTTATTTATTTTAATGCCTTTTTTATGCTTTTTGTGAAGCATTTTGAATTGCCTTTGTGTATGAAACGTGCTATACAAATAAACTTGCCTTGCCTTGCCCTGATTCAACTCACAACTTCTGGAAAATCCTGTTTGTACTCTTTGTCTAGATGTAATAGCTGCATCGTCTGAACATAATTGATATTTTTCTGTCTTTTTCACTCCCATCTTTCTCTCCCTTTTTTTCTTCCTCCCTTCTCCTTTTCTATCCCTCTCTTCCCCTATCCCGCTTTCCACGTTTTCGTATGCTTCTTTCTCTGTTCCCTTTTTTCTCCCTCTTTCTCCACTACCCCCCCCCTGCTCCCATCTAAAGGGTGCCTGGATTGATCTCCAGCTCCGCTGCGCTCCCTGCTGCTCCGCCGGCCCCAGCCCCGGCCTCCAACCCAGAGCCCTCTCCCCACGGCTGGGGGAGGGCGGCGGGGGACAACGCGCGTCTCTCCAGTGACGACGGAGACGTGGAGACTTCAGACGATGCAGCTGACAGACCGGCCTGCCATTTCTCCACCCACCACCCCCGACCGCTGGGCGTGAGTATGGACTGCAGTTTTACCATTTACAGTTCAGGCATTTAGCAGACGCTCTCATCCAAAGCGACTTACAAGTGCGAGATCAGAGTTGGTCAACAAACGACAGGGTAAATGGTCAAGTAAATAGAGTGTAAAGAAAATAATTTAGTACTTCAAAGAAACTAGGATACCAGGTTTAACAACATGCTATCTAAATAACATTGCGGTCAAGCAAAAAATAAATCCTAAATAGCATAACATTTGGGAACAAGTAACCAACATTTGTCTCTGTTACTTTGACCGTGGTATTTCTTTAAAATAATGTA
The DNA here is from genome assembly GCF_963280865.1 of Gymnoscopelus braueri. Classification (NCBI taxonomy): domain Eukaryota; kingdom Metazoa; phylum Chordata; class Actinopteri; order Myctophiformes; family Myctophidae; genus Gymnoscopelus; species Gymnoscopelus braueri. The sequence continues at coordinate 37,311,387 of NC_137625.1, read as the reverse complement.
GTAAAGTACAAAATGATGGTAAGATTATCTTTATCAAAAATGAAACTCAAATAGAACATCTTGAAATGTGTTTAATATGTTTCACCCAGCATTCAAAAACATTTTATAATATGGGGCAAGCATTAACGTTTTTGTCAAGTTGTTAATAGCACATATTCGTTTCACTTAGAAACTTAGAGGCCAGCAGGTTTACATGTGGTTCCAGAGATGCCTGACAACACAATAAATGAATCTGCAACTATGGATTATCTTCTTAGTGATTATTCCATTGATTTCTTTTTCAATTACTTTTTAATAATCGCAAAAATAATTATGGGGATAGGGACTGGGCAGAGAGAATAATGCAAAAAAGGAAATATAGCCGATCTACAAGTTCACAACGCGTCGTTATTAAAATCAATGATCTTTTTTGTCAGTAGTTGTTATGGGATTGACTGGTGGTCTCTTGACTCATTTATTATTGTCTCCGCCAGGCCGAAAGGCATGGCGAGAGAGTATGTTTTCGCCCCTGTCCGTCCGTCCGTGTGTGTGTCCGTCCGTCCGTGTGTCCTGTCTGTGTGTTAGCAGCTAATCTCTGGCACCGTTGGCCCGGTCGCTCCGAAACTGTGCACACACACTCCCTGGATGCCAATTCAGAACCTCTGCCCCTTTTTCACATGGGCCTGTTATAGCGCCACCAGGAGGCCGATTTGTGCAAACCCCTTTTTTTTTTACATTACTCCTACAGATTTTATCCAAACGTCATGCAAATCGGTACACAGTATCTCTATAGTCATGTGATCAACACAAATATGTCCGATTTCCCATATTCCATCCTCATTGCCTATGGTTGGCTTCCAAAGTTTGCAGGATTGGTCCATTTTGAACAAAAAGCCTCAAACTATGCACACAGCTTGCGATTTCCGTGAATTTTCACACGCACATTCCCACTAGGCCGAGGAAGAAATGCCACCCTTTTCACATTGGCCTGTTATAGCGCCACCAGCAGGTCTAATTTAGCAAAACACATTTTTGGAACAAAATGCCTCAAATCATGAATGCAGTAGCCTCGATCTCCAGGCTTTTATTGCTTAGTTTTGCTAAAAAATAAAAGCCTGGCCCAACTATAGCCTGTACTGGGTATGAGGAAGTGTTTCATTTCCCAACCAACCAGAGTGCAGTGGGCGTCGCTCGTAATGTTGTGTTAACGGGGCGGGGGTTGACGGACAGATCGGTGAACCAATGGGATCAGGCGCCGTCTCTCGCCGGCTCTATACACACGCCCCTTTATACACGAAATCAGGAGGGTTGCAGCAGGCTATGAATGCAGTGTCTGATTGCCGTGAAAGACCGAAGAATAAATGGCACCCTTTTCACATTGGCCTATTATAGCGCCACCAGGAGGCCACAATAACGTACCTGACCTGGCGGAGACCTGTGCTCCGAGGAGCACTTTTTCTAGTTTGTTCTTTGTTTACTTCATACACACACACACTCGTGCGTGCACACGCACACACACAAACATGGACACCTCCCAGGTGTGTGTGTGTGTGTGTGTGTGTGTGTGTGTGTGTGTGTGTGTGTGTGTGTGTGTGTGTGTGTGTGTGTGTGTGTGTGTGTGTGTGTGTGTGTGTGTGTGTGTGTGTGTGTGTGTGTGTGTGTGTGTGTGTGTGTGTGTGTGTGAGTCAAGGCTAGGCTACTGCTGATTCTCAACATCTGAGCTCAGCAAAAAGTGTTTCTTCTGATAAACAAAGTCCAAATAACGACAACAAGCAGAATCTTTGAACTTGTCTTTGAACTTACAAAGTTGCCAGCTTTGAAGCGAGCTTTAAATTCAGGATTTATTTTTCTTTTAGGTTCATGTGGAATGATCTAATTGGGTCTGAGTCTACCCATTCTACCTCACAGTGGCTTAGGAGTTTGGCCGGCGGAAATGATCACTTTTTGATGTATAATTGGTTTCAAGCTAACTGAATTACATCACTGTCATGTGGAAACCTCTAAACTTCTCTGCTTTAAGATTGGTATTTTTATTTTTTTCTAGCTGTCTCTGCCAGGCCGAAGGCCGGAAACTATGTTTTCATCCCTGTCCTTCCTTGTGTCTGTACGTCACATCGTCCGCTTATAGTACCTACAGGAGTCGGACTTTTGCTTAACTCATTTTTTGATATTATGCCTACAGATTTTGTCCAAACCTCACGCAAATCTGTACACATGATCTCTAGTCATGTGAAGAAGACTTATTTGTCCGAATTTTCATATTGGCTGATTGGCTAAGATTGGCTTCCAAAGTTTGCAGGAGTAGCCCGTTTTGAACAAAATGCCACAAATCATAAAGAAAGCGTCCGATTGCCATCAAGCTTTGCACGCACAGTCCCACTAGACTAGGCCAAGGAAGAAATGTCACCCTACATTTTTCAAATCGGCCTTACTACAATAGCTCACTTCACGTTTTGGCCTAAAACTCTTGAACCGTAGGTCATACAATCATCGTCTTTCCCCCCTGGATTCCTTGGATCATGACGCAACATATAGGCCCCATTTGTGCCAGATTACGTTTTCCATTTTGTGTTTTCTTCAAAACTCACTTTTTGCCTCTGGGGTCATGTGATCAAGATGTATGAGTCAGATATTTCAGGTCCCATTACAATTGCCCGTGACTCATTTCCAAAGTTTGCGGGCCCTGGGTATGCAACCCAGCCTGGCAGAGACCTGTACTCTGAGGAGCACACTTTTCTCGTATTTTTATGCTTTATATTTCTGAGGTAGGAGAGGGTAGAGAGATAGGAGAATCCAAGGGCAGAGATAGATAGAAAGTTAGATAGATTGATAGATTGATTAGATAGGATCCCACAGGGGAAACTCAGACACCAGAGACAGCACTGCTGTAAAAGTAAAAAGTTGACATTAGAGCAGAAGTTGGATGTGAACTTGGATTCTCGTTGCTAAACTCACAAGGAGCACATGTTGTGTACTAACTGGCTGAGCCAACAGGAACCGAGTATATAGGGTTTGTTTACGTGGTTGTAGACCCAGGGGTCTATACTTGGTCCCCTCCTTTTTCCCTCTACACCAAATCTCTTCATACACATTTTTGTATGTGTCTATGTTCACCTGTTAAGACCTTAGAATAGGTACGCTAGAGTTCATGTGGTAAAATAATTGCTTCCTTTTTTTTGCAGTAATGTGTCATTGTATGACATTGGAACGACACATACAAAGCAAACGTTAGACTAATTTGAACTCATCTTTATTCTAAATATCACTTATCATTTGCACATTGGGATAAAGGTCTTTAAGATGCCCTTCTACCGTGTATGTCCCTTCTTAAACTCAACTCAGTCCCAGCAGCACAGGTTCTACTTTGATGGGGGGAACATAAAAAGTACATGGACAAAGGATGAACACCTCCTAAAATAAAATACAGCTCAAGAGAAAAGTATTGAAAGAGGAATAAATAACAAATAATAATAATTTGCTCACCCAGTGTGTCATATTTCTGTGCGTTCCATGCTGTTAACTTTGCAGTTTTTCTCCACTGTACCAATAAATCTAATGAAGTGTAGAAAAGAACAAAATGTCTGGCTGCCCTCCTCTCTCCGTGGGTGGCGTGTTTTATGAATCACTTTATTTGTCACTCACTCATACAGGTACAAGCAGTCAAATGTTGGTGTGACATGGTCTGCAACACTGTCGCTAACAACAACAATACGCATAATAATAATAATAATAATAATAATATTAATAATACATAATAATAATAAGGATAAAACTGGTCTGTAATAAGAAAAATAAAATAAAAAGTAAAATAAGGTTAAAAAAGTACAGGTAAGACAAACACTCTACCCCGCTTTAAAAACATCATATCACCAATGTGTAATGTGCAGAATTGAGGGGTATATTAGAATGTGTGGTGAGGTAAGGTAGTACATGGATCTGTGTACATCAGTGCAAGTATCCGTGTAAGCAAACAAGCCTGGTTATTTACAGAAGCAGTCTTTATTTATTTATTTGGTACAACTCTGCAAAAGAATGTGAAAAAGATATTTCTTTATCTTCCTTGTCTTTATTCTGTTTGACAATTTTGACTTTTTAAGCACTTCAGTCAGTTCAGTTAAGTTCTGTTTTTGTTGAGGGCATTGTTATTTACAGTATGTGGATGCATACAGTAAATCATCTGTCCCAGGTCTTAACGAGTCCATGAGTAGACACCTACGAAGACATGGACACCCGAGAACATACGGATGAATGTTTGCGCAGCATCAGCACCAAATAGATGCTGCGCAGAGGGTGGCTGCAGAGTGCACCGCAGGGAGCTCTCTCCCGTCCCTGGAGGAATATATAGAACAGCAAGTGCTTGAGCAGGGCAAAAACAATTATGAAGGACAAACACCATCCCAGTAACGGACTGTTTGCGATCATGCGAAATGGAAAACACTGGAGGTGTCTCATATAGCCCGGGGCTCAGTGCTTAGAAAGAGACTTTTCTTGCCTGCGGCTGTCAGAGCCCTGAATGTCTGAGGACAGTTTAAAAAAACACAAAATTAAAGTAACAAACACTAAATAAAACGACTGTAAGAATCCTGAGCAGCTGCTCAAAATGCTACTTTTATATGCACATAGACAAGTGGAATAGACACGTCTTTGATGTACGTATAATGCCCTTCTGCTTCTTGCCCATTTGACACTGCTGCCGTGTTAGCACGGTCCCTGCGGAGCATGTCCCACCATTTCGCTACTTTTGCCTGTATGAGTGACAAATAAATGGAGCGGAGCAGAGTGGAGCATGTCCCACCATTTCGCTGCTTGTGCCTGTATGAGTGACAAATAAATGCCTCTTGATTCTAGGCCAAATGTTGAAGACAGTGGCTGAGGAAACAGTGAAAAAGAAGCTCAACAGACTGAAATGTAGATATTAGTTGAGGAGGTGGCAAATGAAACATTATTTGCATGTTACCGGTATATCAAACAATAATAACTATAGGTTACTGGACGTAACCCCGGTTTTATGATAATATGAGCGAGATGTCTCGCCTATGGGAGAGCGCCCTCTGGCGTGATCACAGAAGCATTACCTTATAAACTCCAGACAAACCTTTGGCTGGATTCTGACCTCCCTCTGACTGGAGGGCCCGCCCTCCATCCTATATAAGTCAGGGGAGAGTCATTTTCCGTAATTCAAGATAACATTTTTCTTCTCGTTCGTAAACAAGAAGGGTGTCTTTCGAGACATCTCGCTCATATTATCATAAAACCGGGGTTACGTCCAGTAACCTATAGTTTTATTTCAAATATTCACTCGATGTCTCGCCTATGGGAGATATAGTAAACTCCCTGATTGTTATCTCGAAGTCCAGAATAACCAGCCTAGGGGCCTGACCCCCGTCTGGAGGCTACACTATGGACCGTATGCGCCACAGGGGCTGCAGTTACGTCCAAACTGTAGAACCTGGCAAATGTCAAGGCCTAAGCCCAACATGCCACACTGCAGACATCCCAAATGGAGACCCCCCCGAAGAGGGCCCATGATGTCGCTATTTCCCTTGTAGAATGTGCCCTCAGTCCCACTGGGGCAGCATCCCACCACTGGAATAGGCTAACTGAATAGCCTCTACAATCCAGTGGGAAAGTGTCTGTTATGCAATGGGCTTGCCCACCATCCGTGGAGCCCATGACACAAATAGCTGATCTGACTTTCTCAAAGCCCTAGATCTGCCAATGCACATTTCCAAAGCCCGAACCGGACAAAGGCAATGTAACCTTTCATCCTCCTATGAGGCGAAAAGAGGCGGGTGAAACGCATTCAAGGTCACAAGGACACTTGGTACCAAGGGGTTCTTTGGCACATACCCAGGTCTGGGTCTGACAACCACCCTTGTAGCCCCTTCCTTGACTGTGTACACTCCTCGTGTACTGACAGTGCATGAAGATTACTGAGCTCTCCAGTAGTCACTGAAGCCATCAGTAACGCAGTCTTGACTGACAGTTGTTCTGTCAATTTGACTCAGAGGCTCGAAAAGTGACCGAGATAAGGAGTCCAACACCAGGCTCAAATCCCAGGGTGACACCGGGGACTTTGACTCGGGAAGAGACGTCCGGTCCCTTCCATGAACCGACAAATCAGGCGGTGCTGACCCACCGTCTCGGCCTCAAGCAAATACGGCAGGCTGAGATAGCCGCCAAGCAGACTTTTATTGTGGAAAAGGCTCTGCCCTTATCCATTAAATCCTGTAGAAAAGGACTTAATGGACATGGGCTTAGAACGGCACAGTGCGAGACTTCTCGCACCTTATCTCAAAACCGTTCTGGGGTAACCCCTCAGTACTCAGATTCATCCCCTCATGGGCTGAGCCCAGAGAGTCAGATGTTCTGGTCAGGGACAAAATATCTCGCCCCCTGCTAGCGTTAGCATGTTTCCGCGTAACGGAAGCAGCCACAAGCGGTCGCACAGGAGAGGTTCGACTGACACCCAGTGACCCCATTCTGGGGCCACCAGTATCACCATCAGCCCCTGGTCCCTCACTCTCACGAGTGTGGGACCTAACAGGGACAGCGGAGGAAAGCATAAAAAGAGTTCTGAGCCATTCGTGCACTAGTGCATTTCGACCCAGAGGCACTGCACCCTCCACTGGGAAGAACAACGGACATCCCGTGTCTTCCAGTGAAGCAAAAAGATCCATCTGGGGGCGATCAAAGGATCCCAGATCTGTCCTGGTATCTCCGGGTGCAGAGACCATTCGTCTGAGAGGAATCACAGATTCCTCCAGCGACACAGCGTTGTTACACATTCCTCTGTGACCAACACACGACAGCAACTGCCCAATCGTCTTAGCGATACGGCTAAGGCCATCATACCTGACATTTCCATGCACACTTTGAAGGAGACCCTCTGGCCCGTGTAAAATTGTGCTAGGCAGGACAAAAAGGACTGATCCTTTTCGGTGGCGGGCTGGCTCTGAACGATAGCGAGTTCAGAGTCCTGCCTATGAAATTCGCCGTCTGTGCAGGCACCAACACGCAGTTGACCCTGAAAACCCGATTTCAGTAGGTGAGACACCACTTTCTGAGTATGCTGCCTTGCCGCCGATTCTTGAGTCGGCTTGTAGCAGCCCATCGTCTATGTAAGACGCTATGCGAGTGCCTTCTCTGGTGTGTTTGCCCGGTGTTTAGCTCATGGCTAAAAACCACCTCGGAGAGAAAACACGATGTGAAGCAGGTTATGCTGTCGTGTTTACTCTGTGTCAGCACGCAGTGTGTAACGTGTTGCTAGTGGGAGCTTGTTAAGCTCACCGATGGCAACGCACTAAGCTAGCTGGTAGCGTATTATGCTAGTTGGTGGCGTGCAGGGCTGTCCCAGAGAAAAAACACACTAAGAGTGTAAACACTGGTGTGTTTGTTCAGTGTTTTAGCTCTTGGCTAAGAATCACCTCGGAGAAAACCACGATGTAAAGCAGAGATGCTGCCGTGTTTGCTGTAGCCTGCCAAACGTGTTGTTAGTGGGAGTTTATTAAACTCACCGGTGACAACATGCTAAAAACTAGCTGGTATTCTATGATGCTAGTTGGTGGCGTGCAGCGCTGACCCGGAGAAAGCACACTAAGAGCGGACGACGCTGGTGTGTTTACTCGGTGTTAGCTCGTGGGTAAGAAGTCACCCTGGAGAAAAACACGATCTTAAGATGTCGTGTTTACTCTGTGTTAGCATGATAGCCTGCAAGCAGTGTCGCTAGTGGGAGCTTGTTAAGCTCCCGGTGACGACGCGCTACGCTAGCTGGTAGTATATGATGCTAGTCGGTGGCGTCTCGCACTCTTTCTGCGGGACCGGGGCTCTGTTGGACCCGGTCCGGCTCTTCGGAGCTGCGGAGGCCATGTTCACGTTAAGCGTTTTAAGCTTGAAGAACGGAACAGGGAGGAGGGAAAAACAAAACACGGGGGCCGAGCAGACTATGCTGGCGTGTTTGTTTTTCTCCTAGCTAGCTCGGGGCTAACTGTGGCTAGCAGCCCGTGGGGCTGAGGAGAGCTTATTAGGCTCATCCCCTGGCTCACGGCTACTAGACTGAGAAGTAGCAGACTATACTACACGTTAGCAATTTAAGCTAGAAAAACTAGGGAACATGTTAAGTTCCTCTAGGAAGAACCGTGCGATATTGTCACAGGTTTTGTAAAGAAAGTCAACACCTACCGTCAGCAGCGTCTCGCGGTCCAAGATATTATCCTGTCCTGATGAGACTTTCGCCGTGCCGACTCCATAAGGTGGACTGAGAAGGTGCTTCCTCGATCGAACGAGAAGAAAAACTGAATTACGGAAAATGACTCTCCCCTGACTTATATAGGATGGAGGGCGGGCCCTCCAGTCAGAGGGAGGTCAGAATCCAGCCAAAGGTTTGTCTGGAGTTTATAAGGTAATGCTTCTGTGATCACGCCAGAGGGCGCTCTCCCATAGGCGAGACATCGAGTGAATATTTGAAATAAAACAAGGGAGTGGGAGAAATGTGCTCATACAGTAAATATATTTACGCTGTAACACTGCCCACAAGGCAAGTATCACAGACACTGGAGGAGGAGAGGAGAGTGGGATGCTCTCTCCCCCAGCCCATGATGGGTAGACGTCTGTCAGTCATGCAAATGCAATGGGCATTAAAGTAGCCAATTCTTATGTGATCTTGAGCAGACTACACCAATTTAAAATGGATGAACATTTATGTTGCTATGATGGCCTTCACTCAAAGCACAGGTTCTTCCTGCATAATGTCTCGACGTGACTGTCACCGAAACACACTTCCTGAAAATGTGCATACACCACCTGCAGTTTCCTTTTCGTGTATACCCATCTTTACATAGATATTTGCTCAGCATCATTTTTATGCATACGCACTCTTAATACATACTTTATGGCCCCAGGATGCAAATGCAAATATCTTCCTACTAGGAGTTTCCTGAGAGCACCAACCAGGGCTTGGAACCACTGTGCTTAAGAGCAGCGTACGAGAGTAAAATAACCTTTATACAAATCTCAGTAGAGCTGCAACTAGCCATTATTTTCACAATCAATTATTCCTTTAATTATGTAAGATGGAGCAAATACAAGCATTCACATTTTCGTGAAGTTCTAAATGGAACATGTCAGATGTTTTCATGTTAGAACATGCATGATTAATATGAGGCAATTACCAACATTTTATTCTGTTAATTCCCTGACAATCGATTCATCAGTTATTCAGTGAATCCTTTCATCTAGTTTGGAGTACACAGTACATACGTGTGTAGAAAGATCAATGTCCAACTTGTGCTTTCAAATCCATCCGGTCTTGTTCATAATATCCCTCAGATCTCTGCAGGGATGCAGTGCTGGAGCTAGACTTGTTGGTCATGGCTTTCATCATATTTCATTCCTGTCAATTATAATCAAGATCTCTTTCTGCCTCTCTGTTTCTGTCTGTCTCATTTATCTCTGTCTCTGCCTCTCTCTCTCTCTCTGCCTACTCCCCGTCCCCATCTTATTCCTCCATCCCTTACTTCTCCACTTCACTCTTTCGCCCTCCCACCTTTCTCCTTCTCTCTCTCTCTCTCTCTCCACCTCTTGCTGTCTCACTGTTCGCTCCCTCTTTTTTCCCTTCTCCCTGCTCTGCCCATCTCTCTCTTCCAACCCCCCCCCTCTCTCTCTCTCTCTCTCTCTCTCTCTCTGTAGTGTTGTGTGTTTAGCAGCAGGCTGATGGGTCGTGGTCACTATGTGTTCGACCGCCGATGGGACAGAATGACTGGCCCTGCAAAGCATGGTGGAGAGACACCTCAACGCACAAATGTGGAGGTGAGAGGGAGAGAGTGAGAGAGTGTGTGTGTGTGTGTGTGTGAGAAAGAGAAAATAATGTAGAGAAAGAAAATTAGACAGAATTGTGTGTGCATATTTTATAGAATGAATAAGTCCTATCTATGAAGGAGGGATACTGTGTGTGTGTGTGTGTGTGTGTGTGTGTGTGTGTGTGTGTGTGTGTGTGTGTGTGTGTGTGTGTGTGTGTGTGTGTGTGTGTGTGTGTGTGTGTGTGTGTGTGTGTGTGTGTGTGTGTGTGTGTGTGTGTGTGTGTGTGAACTGCACCCTGCTCTGGGATAATAATGAGCTGATTATGTTCATTATGCGCAATCAGTGACCTCCAGCACAGAAGCAATTAGTTTAATTCTGACCTCTGTCCAGTTCCAACATACTGTTACTGTTATTCAAGTTTATTGTTGGTGTGTAGGGGAATTTCACTGAATGAACGCAGCCTGGGATCTATGTGTGTGTGTGTGTCTGTTTGTTCCTAGAAATAAGGGATAACTCAGGAAAACTCTGTTGGTTTTTAGCGCACAATGAATTTCACGTGGCTTTTGGTATTGTTGACAAAGTTGAACCTTGAACCTGAAATCGTCCCATTGTTTTTGCTCTTTCAGGAAGATGCCGCTAGCAGTCTCTCCCTCCCCCTCTCCCTCTGCCACCTCCCTCACCCCTCCTCCTCTCTTCCCCTCCCCCTCCCAGCCTTTTTCCTCGTTCTCCTCCTACGCCCAGTGGGCCTCCCCGGCAGGTGTCTTCGCCATGCGGGGTCCTTCGGCCCCTGTCTCCGCAGCAGGGAAACCCCGAAATGGCACCACAAACGCCCAAAAACCGGGGCGTCCCGCCAGAGGGAGGGGGGATTCGGTACCGAATGCCAAGAAGAGGAGGTCTACTGTGCACTCCTCATCTCCTTCTTTGTCATCGTCTTCGTCGTTCTCGTCGTCTTCCTCTTCTTCCTCTCCGAACGTCGATAGCCACAAGAGGAACGGCAGCAGCTACCATCCAGCGTTCCTCCAGGGCAGGGGGGGCTCAGCGGCCGCCCAAGGTCGGAGAAATGGCCCCGGTCGTGGGGGAAGCTATCCAGGGAGCAGGGGAGAGGACTGGCTGTCCAGGACAGATGGAGGTCAAAGCCACAGTACTCAGAACAGGTGGGTGGTCAAAGCCACAGTACTCGGAACACGTGGGCGGTGTCGAGGAATTCTGTATCAATCAGTAATTGTTGAGGCTAACGGAGTCAGAGGCACTTCACATTATAAGATAGGAGTTTAATACAGGAACTCATTGGAGAAGCACATTAAAACACACAGGTTGGTGGTCAAGTAGTTCTCTGAGGAAAGGCTATATACAAAGATAAGAGAGGAACTTGCTTGTGTCACGGGACCAAGCTGTACCCAAAACAACTGATACCAGGGCCTGTGCCGTGGTATCTTGACTCTACGATTTTCACTTGCTCAGAAAATATCATAAGGCCAAAGGTGAACAACATAATAACAATATATGGTCTATATGTACCACAAATGGTCTAAGCCATAGTACTCAAACCGACGGGTTGACTTGGACAGACAACTAATAATAGTCATGGTCATTTTCATTTTGACTGCAGTTGACGGATGATGACGACAATAAGCAGTCACTGTAAATATGTATATGCTTCAACCTGGTAGATAGGACATATTTCCAACCACATCCACAAATTATCAGCATGCATTAAGTTTAAATTGCCTGGTGTTGAAATTAAATTGACTGTATTGAATTTAAATAGATTGTGCTGAGTTTAAATTGGCAGTATTTAGTAATTAAAATTAACTACTGAATTAAAATTTGACTTTACCTTGACTGTACAGAATTTAAATTTGCTGTATTGAGTTTAAATTGGCAGTATTGAATTAATTAAATTGACTGTATTGAGTTTAGAATGACAGATTAATTGACTGATAGAGTTTTTATGCCACCGCCGGCGCCAGCCATGGCCGGAGGCATTATGTTAGGCATTATGTTCCTGAGATATCATGTTCATGAGAACATGATATCTCAGGAACGCCTGGAGGGAATTTAATCACACAAATGTTACATAAATGTTGTCCACTCAGCCTCAATGGAAAGGAACAGAATATGTCCGTCAAAGGTCAAGGTTACTGTGTGTTACCTCACAAAAAAACATGTTTTTGGACCCAACTCAAAAAGTTATTATGACAAGATTTCACACAAAAGTATTATAGTGTAAAATTATGAAATGCAGATTTTGTTGGTCAAAGATCAAGGTCACGATGACCTGAATAGGCACATTTCAGACATGTCAATATAGTGATAAGAAAAATTGTGGTGGAAAAAGTATCAATACTGCAATATAGAAATACTAGTAAAAGTCAGGGAATTACATTTTTAATTGGGAAAAGTACAAACGTATTCGTATCAAAATGTATTTAAGTACCAAAAGTAGAAAGTACTCATTATGCAGAATGTCCCATTTCAAGTTCACAATTTGTCGCATCGCGGCACATTGTGAGCTTGTAGATCACCTAGTTTCAAATGGCCGAAATGGCTGAAGTGGTTAGTGTATGTTTTGTAATAATAGTCAATAATCAGAATCTACAAAGTAACTAGTAACTAAAGTTTTCAAATAATTATAGTGGAGTAAAAGTATAATATTTTTCACTAAGATGTAGTGGAGACGTAAAAGTACAGGACATTTTAAATACTCCAGTTAAAGTTAAAAATACCTCAAATTTGTACTTACCTTACACCACTGAAGAATACACATAACTCTTTACTAAACTCCCTTGGGTGTGACAGACGTGGATCTAAACAGCAACTGGTTGGTGGAGGCACACAACCAAGATGCAGTATTTGTAGTTTATTATTTCCTTATTAAATCAGACGAAGCTAAATGGAACGCTGCGTAGAAAGATCCACAAAGGAGAAGACTGATGGGGTTCAGTCCTAGTTCAGGATTTGGCACATGTACCGCAACCATTAAATCATAACATTTTCATGTCAAGGACCCCCCAAATTGATATGTATTAGGCCACGGACCACCCATTTGGAAAGATTTTGTGCCCGGAAACCCCATAAGAGAAGACTTTTGTTGTTATATGAGATTTAGTGCATATCATTCTACAAATGTCTCTACTGTAGGTGTAGAGAGAGAAACCTATGATAGTAATTCTTATACATTCTCTCACTGGGTTAATGGCTTAACTTCCACTTCATGAAATGATAGTGAAATGAACCACTTCCAACCTGGTGTCCATATTTTTGGGCATGTCATTTTACATTTTCAAAATGTAAAAAAGAAAAAAGAACACATCTACATGGTCACTCGCAACACGTGATCATGTGATGCATTGTGACGTTGTGCGATTAAACATTTTTGAAAGTACAATAGAGCTTAAGTGGTTAAACTGTTTCTCACTTTGCTGCGGACCCCCCAGCAAGGACCCCTGGGGGTGTCCGGACCCCACTTTGAGAACCATTACGCCATCAGTGGACACACACCAGTTAAACCTGAACAAAAAAACAATAAGCGACTGTTCATTTTCTCCATTCTATCTCATTCTCTGTGAGAGCTCAATTGACAGACTAAACATTAGCATAATTGTATTAGCATAATTGTAATCCGCTCTAGCCTGACCAGTTGGATGTCACTGCAGACTTGTTTTTCACATGCTGTTCTGAGATACATCAAATTATAGACTGACTCTTACCAAACAGTCAACTTTGAGGCAATATTTTTTACGGCGCCTCAACGTTTTTTATCTTACAGCGACAACAGCCTCATTATGCTACAGCAGGTCATAATTATGGCATAGTAAATCTCTGTGACATAATGCACAACAGCTCTTCTCTGCCTTCTATCTCCTTGTTTTCGCCGTGGGCTTTCTGAGGACTCTCGGAAACAGTAGCATTTTAGAACCCTGACTGTGTAGTTTAAAATGGTTTATTTCTAGAACATAGAACCATGACTTTGTGGTTTTTATCAAACTAGATTTTCAGGGCGCTATGCAGCCTTCAAATCCAGTCCTATACTGCGCTGATCAGAGCAATGGTCAGCGAGTTATGTCCATTTGGCCGTCTTAAACACTGCTGTAACACTGCTGTAGCGCCCCATATTTGTACAATTTGTGCCCCGGGTGTGACTATTCTCATGGCCAACCCCTGAACAGTGTTTGTAGCACGTTTGGTGCGGATTGGAGCAACGGTGTGCCTGTACGGTCCCTGGGGGCCCCTGATGTTGCCCCGGGGGGCCACACATGGCCCCTGGTGTGGCTAGTCTCATGGCAGACCCCTGAACAGTGTTTCTGCCAAGTTTGGTGTGGATTGGAGCGACAGTGCACTTGTGGCCCCCGGGGGACCCTGACTTGGGCCCTGGGGGCCACACGTGGCCCCTGGTGTTGCTATTCTTTTTTTGTTTGTTTTTCCTCTAGATTTTTTATCCCACGATTTTTGTAACCCATTTTTTCACCCAGTGCCAATTGCCTATGCTGTAATTCTGGGCGCTACTCTCCCTCTGCCAGCCTGGGGAGAGCCCCGAACTGAGCTCATGCTTCCTCCAATGCATGAGGAGTGAGCAGGCCGCTTCTTATCACCTGACAGGGGGGAGTTTCCCCGGTAGGACGTAGCACGTGGAAGGAACACGTTATTCCAACCAGTTCCTTTCCCCTCCATCAGGCGCCCCGGCTGACCAGGGGGAGGCAGTATAGAGACCAGGATTACTGCATGTTTTTTGTGAGGGTACCTACGTGTAAACTCCACACAGAAAGGCCCTTTTGGTGTTGCTATTCTGATGGCAGACCCCTGACCAGTGTTTGTGCCAAGTTTGGTGCGGATCGGAGCAACAGTGCGTCTCGCAAGTCCGGATATTACATTTATTACGGCCACCGTCCACCCATAAGGCAATTTTAGGATACAATTCTACAACCTTTACTTGTTTGTACCTTTTAACAAACAGAATTCTAGATCCCTCTAAATGTACCACGAATAAGTGACCACACTAACTTGTGCTGATGCCACCTCCAGCCTGGAACACCCCAGCAGCACAGCGACCAGCATCCCCTACTCTCCCAGCAAGGACCAGCCCTCCTCCACCCACAACCCCTCAGGCCCCCTGGCTTACGGAGGAGGAGGAGGAGGAGGAGGAGGAGTGGACGGGAAGAAGAGGCACAGTCCCAGCTCGTACGGGGGAAAGACCAGCAAGCTGAGCAGGGTGGGAGGCCTGGAGAGTCTCTTCAGGAAGGGAAACGGGACCGGGAGCATACTGGCCTCAGGGCCCGACTCACCCAGACAGGTAGTGTAAAGGAGACTCTGTCTCTCTGGTTTTGTATTTGCGTCGTCTGTCTCACTTTCTCTTACCCTGTTCCTCTGGAGATTATACACACGTAGCAATACTCAGATCAGTCCCTGAAAATGTAATACATTAGATTGTATCTTAATTTACGATGGCTACTACTGAAGAATGGTTAAAGAAATCTCAATAAAAGGCAATGGCAAACAGAAAGGGTTTTAGCTGTGATTTAAAAGAACATTTGTAGCAGACCAGCAGTTTTCTGGGAGTTTTTCCTTTTTATTTTTTTCCACAGATATGTGGTGCATATGGTGGTGATTCTAAGCAGACCTGTCCGAAATAACCTGAGATGTCTGGATGGTTCATGATATAGATAAAAAAAATCAGATCAGACATGTATTTTGGCCCTAAACGATTCAATGCTTTATAAAACATCAGAAGTATTTTGAAATAAACTCTTTGACAGACAGGTAGACTATGTAAAAAAAAAAGCAGCTTTCTGAATGAATTGCAGTCGTATCATCGATTCTTTTTAGGGAGACCTGTAAAGACACTGTTACAGTAGTCAGGTCTACTGAAGATGAATGCATGGACAAGTTTTTCTAAATCCTGCTGAGACATAAGTCCTTTAATCCGTGATATATTCTTAAGGTGATAGTAGGCTGACTTTGTAATGGTGTTAATGTGGCTGTTAAAATTCAGCTCTGCGTCCATGACTACACCAAGATTTTTGGCTTGGGTTGTGGTTTTTAACGTTACCGATTGAAGCTGAGCGCTGACTTTTAAGTGCTTGTAGCGCTGACTTTTAAGTGCCTGTAATAAATCTTCATCTTTATCCTTCTTTATCCTGTGGATCACTACAGTATATGCTAATACTAATACTATGTTTTGTCTTGTACTCTTTGCTAGGCCAAACTGCATCACTGACCCCAGCCTGTTCCATATAGACTGAATGTTGGGCAGCTGCACAGGCCAAACACCCCATGTCATCTGTGACCTCACCAACCTTGCACTCCCGTCTCAATGCCGTCACCCTGATTTACATCGTAATGACAGTTTCACACTTCAGCTGCAATGACTTCTGGGGATCAGAGTCTTTTATAGGAATCCGACAACACTGGCTCCTCCCATTTCATTACTACCGTGCCGTGCCCGCATATGGGCACAACGGTAGTTCCTGCTTTTAACTTTAATCTTGGTGATGGACGGTTGGATGAAATTCTGCCGTGGGTCACTATGGTTATGGCCTTTTCACAACAGGATATGTTAAATCCCCCAAAATACTTTTGGAACTCTCTGCGGAAGGGAATTTCGCTTCAGTTTTTCAAAGTTTTCAATGGCATTGATGATTTCTACCGTGGCTATGGCTATACATGTTTATTGGAACTTTTATTTTTTAACCGTTTCCTGGTTGAGGCCACATCCTGGTTCCTGTATTGGGTCAGGTGACCAGGAAGCAGCCTCTGATTTATGGGAGTTTGAACATTGAAGGACCCGTCGACACTATGGACTTGGAGAACATCTGCAGTTATCCTACTCTTCTCTCTCTCTCTCTCTCTCTCTGTGTGTCTGTCAGTCCTTTCTCTCTATCCATTCTGTGTTCTGTGGATGCCTTCATCTCTCCATCCAGCATGCCTGTGTTCAAAGTGCACTTAACCCCTATTCCCTCTCTCACTCTCACTCTCTCTCTCTCTCTCTCTCTCTCGCTCTCATCAACTCCAAACCAATGTCTCTCCATATTACCAGGCCCAGGGCCTGTTGGTACAAGGGAAGTAATCGATCATACCAGACAACACACAGACACTCGTCTCTATTAAGCTTGTTGAATTTCAATGAAGCAGGAAAATCAGGGCTTTTTCGAGGATCGTTCCCGCCTTTTTGTTTTCCTTGGTCTTTGTTTTTAAACGTTGCAAGAAACACAAATTAATTTTATTTGTGTGTCAGGACTTGCATCCGAGATGGAATTATTATTATTATTATTATTATTATTGTTATTATAATTATTATTACGATGGTGTTGGATATTGTTTTTTTGTTGGGTCATTGTTTTGTTTTTGTATAATTTATCATTTCTTAAATGATCGTTGCTGTTATTTTGTTTTGTTTCTTTCTTTAACCAAGTACCAAGTTGAACTAGAGACATTTTGAGCAAAACAAAATGTACGGCATTTTTGACGAAAGAAGTTGAAAGTATTATGACGGAAGTTCATATTGTTTAAAAATGTGTACATAAGTTTTATTATTTTTGTATTTATATTTTTTCCCCCCCTTTTTACTAAAACGAATGAGCTAAAGATGGTGACGGTGTATTTTAATAGAGGCCTATGTTTCATTATCTTGTAGAAATGGACCTGTGAGATTACCAGTACCAGTAAATGCTGGTAAACGTTGGTTGTAACTAATGAGCCTTTTAGTGCAGGACTGCCACAGAATGTCTGTCATGCAGTGGTTCTCAAAGTGGGGACCCGCAGGGGTCCTTGAAGGGGTTCCAGGGGGTCTCCAACAAAATGAGTTAATATACCATCAAAATCAGTTTAACCATTTTAACCCTATACATCGGTTGTTGGCGCGATGCATTGTGAGCTTGTAGATCTGCTATTTTTAAAGACAACAACACAAGTCTTGGGGGACAGTCCAAATTTGAACACTGCAAATGTTCTCTTATGGGGGTCCCTGGGCACAAGAAAAAAATAATTGGGGGTCCGGGGTCGAATTCATATTAATTTGGGGGTCCTTGACACGAAACAGTTTGAGAAAGTTGTAAAGGGTTGGCATTGATTGAGGGTCCACGGTACGGCCACTGTAGTTGAGGAATTATAATGAATGTTATCAGCTCTTACTGCCTGATCCGCTGACCTTTCATAGGAATCATTACATTATACATTATAGGGACCACTGCATAGGAAGTCACATACTTTCTCACTCCAAGCATGATGTAGCACCATTCTAAAAACATTTTAATGTCAAGGAGCCCCAAAGTAGAATGTATCTGGCTACGGTCCCACGTTGTAGCTTGTAGATCGGCTATTTTACCTATAAAATAGAGCTAAAGTAGTTAAACTGATTTTGAAGCTGTATTTTACCCCCTGGAACCCCCTCAAGGACCCCACCTTAACCCATTAAAACCGGTATAAGATATTAGCGTTGGCTATTCAAAAATAGCTGCTATTTTGGGATTTAAAAAAAAAAAGTGTTAGATTTGTTTTTTTTTTATCATTGTGAATGTTTTAACAAAATAATTTCTCTTCTGGGGGTCCCTGGCACAAAACATTTTCAGATGGGGGGTCCGCGGTCAAATATATATCAATTTGGTCCTTGGCACGAAAAAGTTTGAGAACTACTGGTTTGGAAGGCATTTGTAGAATCGGCCTCAGGTCTTAATGGGTTAAGCAGCAGTAGTTATTTTTAATTTCAAGGACCCCCCAGTTTGCTATGCATTAAGCCACGGACCCTCGCCTCATAACTCTGAGAGTGTACAAATGGAACCCTTACAGGATACAGACCTATAATGGTCCATTTGGTTTATAACTATCAATTATTTAGCTGGGGACCCTCCCAAGGACCCCTGGGGTTTCCCGGACCCCACTTTGAGAATCACAGTTCTGTGAAATCAGGCCCTGGTGGTTTAGTATTGTAATAGGAAAGGGCCCACATTCCTGTTGCCTGTGGTTCACCCCCTTCTTCCAATGTTAAGAATGTTTTTTTTTTTTAAACGTTTTTTATCTTCTAATGGTCTAAGAAAGACTGGTTGAAGCTCAGAGCGATTATGATTGTTGTATGTTTCGAGTGAAGTGAAACCCGAGTTCCTTTGAAATGCCTTCAGTTGCTATATGTACGTAGTTCTGCCATTGGAATCGGAGATTATCGATGGTTCCCAGTACATCTTAACACAATATTCAGCAAGGCGGTACTAGTATACAGTTTGAATCAGCATTTTTAGCACAAAAAAAAACAACAGTCTGCCAGCCACAGCGTGCATCTGTTTCCACAACCTGCTATGAGTTTGTTTAATGGAGCAAAACAAATATCAGTTCAAAGAGAATGAAGAAAAAGCAGAACATAAAATAACTTTGTAATCTGTTTTGTAATCATCTACCAAAAGCGCAATCCTTGTGCATCAGGCACTGCTAAGGTAACTAAAGACAAAGTAGCCCAGTCCATTTAACACTTAAACCCTATATACTTAGCTGAGTGGGATCCCTCAGGGCTATATACTCAGTAAACTAGTATTTATTTTTCTACACCAAATGTCTTCGCCGAAAGTAGACGATCGCCGAATGTTCACCCCAGAATAGAGATGCTAGGGGTTCGTGTGGTAAAAACAGAAAGTCATTACTCAAAGAAATTGAAGGTATTTTGGAGGCGTTTGACACAGGTTTGACCCAGTGTGAGGTTTCTGAGTGTCGTACCAAACTGGTACTTGCCAACTGCTTTAGCGGAGATAGCCAGGGTTCAGTGTTATCTCAGAGCTATCTCAGCACTAATGAACACTTCACATTGATTAATCCACTGCGTACGATAAGGATTCATGAGATCTCTATCACGTAGGTAATTTACTTGGTCTTCTTGCCTGTTCTCATTGGCCTTTTTCTGTAAAGGAAAAAAAAGAACCAAGATGTAGCAACAGTAGCACCTATGATGTTATAGCATGATTTGTGGCAAACCTCATTATTGTCACTGTCGGGCAGAAACCTTGTATGTCCAAATCTGTTACTTTTCAGGAAATGGAAAAAAGAACCAGTGTTCCAATTGATCCAATGTAGTTATTATTTAGCTCTTGTTAATGCTTTTCATTATGAAACCCACAAACACACTTAACAACTTTAGACCTTTTGCGTCCACATTTTGGGCATGTCATTATAGGTTAACATTTTCAAAATGTTTGAAAACTTTTAAGAATAGCAAAAATAGCAGATCTACCAGATAACAACTGGCCTTTCATTTATGGGGAAACATACACAGAAAGGTGAAATATTGAGATGCAAGGTTACTGCCTGAGAGCGACGATATGTGATTGGGGGGTGAGGTCACCTCACTGTTCAGCCAAACTGTTTCAGGCCCTCAAAGGAGCCAACAGTGGTTGAACTCCACAATTTCTTCACGTCCTAAAGACAAAAAGCAAACATTTTGCAATGATTTGTTCGAGTTAGATTCAGTGTGAACACGTATTGGTGCTTAGATATGTTTGAGACACACAACTACCCCAAACGACTATCAAGTGTTGTAGGATGTGAAGACAAATGTAATTCAGTCTGTTGTTTTCAGAGCAGCTGCATGGTGTCTACATCACTCAGATATGGAGGTATTAAAGCTTCTTTTCTCCTTTTTGCACTTTGTAATAATGCCCAGATCTTTACATCTATTTCTATTTATATAAATATTTGAAATATATAAAGCTCTATTGGTGATGTTTTTTTTTCTTTTGTCAACTACAGTAGAAAAATACTGTATGAAGTACATGGTGACTTGGGAGGAGGCCCCTAAACCAGCACACTGTCGGTTTTTAGTTTTGTTTTATCTTTTTAGCATTTGATCCAAACTCTTTCTGAATGTGGAATGTTTCTGAACAAAGCTTTTTCTACGAGTTGGGATCGCAACCCTCTCACTTCAAGAGGTTCAAGAAATGGATTTTCTATCAAAGAAAGAAATAACACTTGCTGTTAAAAAGGAAAAAAAGGTCTTATATCCATGCTTTTATTAAATGATTTCAAATGGATGTTGGTTTTGTTTGACTAAAACACACCAGCCATGCCAGGGCTAGGGGTAAGATAAGTATAAATAAGTATAAAATAAGATAAACCTTTTTAATGATCCCTGGAGGGAAATTCAGGTCATAGAAGCAACAACAGTAAGACTGAAACACAGGAGAGAACCAAACCAAATAAATAAAACAGTTTGAAGATTGAGTTTAGATTCTGACACTAGACATGATCTGAGTATGAATATACATAGTTATATGAATGAATATGAATATTTGTACAGCCCTATTGAGTGTATGGATGGATATACAGTGAGTGATGAATGAGGATTGAATATGATACACTGTCTTTCCACAGTTATCCTTAAGCACTTGAACCCTAGCGTCCCTATTCTGGCGAAAATCTGACATATGGCGAAAATAACTGACCCACAAGCTCATAACGCATCACATCGTCACGCGTTGTGAGCTTGTAGATTGTCTATTTTTGGCAAAGATATTTTGTGTAGAGGAATGAAAAAGGAGCAGACCAAGCATAGAGTCCATTTGGCAAGTGCACCAGAGTTCATGCAGGAGTCAGTTGTAAAAAAAGACAATAGTTGGAGTGTAAGAGTGCATACAACATAAATAAGGCTATAGTGCTTCCTGCAGCTGACCCTGGTTCAAATCTGCACCTGAGACACTTTATTGCATGTCATCCCTCTCTCAGTGAACACAGAGGTGTTCACTGAAATAAAGCAGAGCCAGAAATGCAAAAAAAAAGAATCTTTGAAAAAGACAATAGTTCCAGACAGTGCAGGTCTTAACAACTTGAACACTATACTTAGTTGACCGGGGTCCACCAGGGCTTTATACTTAGTACGCTATTGTTTCCCTCTGCACCAAATCTCTTGCACCGAAAATAGACTCTCTACATCGACGTGGGACGTTATGAGCTGCTTGTAGACCTGCCGTTTTCCTCACCCCAAAATAGCGATGTTAAAGGGATAGTTCACCCAAAAGAATACTATTTTTCTATCGATTAGTCACCCTGTGGAGACTTGAATTCATGGATATGTTTTAGTTTTTGTCGCATTCCTAAGCCAATGATTTGATGACCAGCGGACCGGTAGGCAGCTGTTCCGGTAGGAGACACAAAGGAGACTCTTTGTGTCTCCAACCGGAACCGCTGCCAGTCATCAAATTATTGGCTTAGGAATGCGTCAAAAACTAAAATATATCCATGAATTCAAGTCTTCATGGGGTGACTAATCGATAGGAAAGAAAAGTCATTTTAGGGGTGAACTATCCCTTTAAGGTTCTTGTGGTTAAGTTATGTTATGAGGTTGTGGGATGGGTGATGGCTGATTTAAGCAGTCACACCTGGCCTGAGTCAAACCAATTGGACTTAGAGCTACAGTACTGTTGGTGTGCCTGCAATGCCTGCATACCTGTTGTGCATCAAGTTAATCGATGCACAACAGGATAAATCAGTCATCCCCAAAGCATTCAGGGAGAGATGGCGTCTGTAAATACAGGTTAGGGGTCTGCCTTGTTTCGTCAGTGTCATTTGTTTCTATGTACCACTTTATTACACCTAGAGAGCCTGTTTCCCCTGGAGGGCCAGGAACAAGGTAGTGGAGATGGTGCACCTAAGGGTGGGTATGGAGGTGTCTGGGATGGGTGGGTGTGTGGAGGTCAGGGTGGAGCTCTCGGAGGAGTGTAGTGGGGTTAAGGTGCAACATACTGTAGGCAGGGAGAGGTGACTGGTAAAGAAGTTCAATGAAGCGTGCATAAACGGCGGGAGTAACTGCTTTTTATCAGAAGGTGGTGATGTGCTGGCCCATTGATAAGGGACACACTTTGTTCCTTATTTTTGAGGATCAATCAATGACACATCTTACAAATTAAAACACCTCATATACTATAATACAGGTTGTTAACCACTTAAACCCTCTATAATTAGTAAACTAGACCTGAGTTGTCTTTTCTGTCTACTCCAAATGTCTTTTTGGCTAATGTTCCCCCCAGACAATGGATGCTGGGGTTCAAGTAGGCTGGGTGTCTCTTATTAGAATTTCAGGTAGTTGCAACCCTACAAGTTATGGTCATCCCTCATAGGTGGGTATGAGAAGTGCTCTGGTGGTACTAAAGCTCCATGCAATCTATGGCTGTGCAGTATCCCGGCTGGGGTCCCTCTGAGTTTCGCTGAAGCAGAACAGTTGGCCCTGGGCCCTTTCAAGGTTTAATTATGGGCAAAAATAGCAAAACAAAAATGGCCCACAGAGACCGGAGCTGCAGCCCTCTCCCATGTCTCCCAGTGCAGACGCCTGGAAGCGTTCCTTCAGGTTAAGTGAGGCAAGGGCTGCTCCGCTCTCCCCCGGTGAAAATGTCCTGTGCTCGGCTAGTTACATTCACATCAGGTACATGTTGTAGAGGAAAAGGGGAGCCCTTGGGCCTGCTTGCGTCGAGCCAGGGATATAGCTAAAAAACCTTTATTGTTTAGGGCAGAGGTCTTCAACAGGGGGTCCTCAAAGGTACTACAGGGGGTCCATCAAATCTTTGTGTGATATGATTTTCTTTTTTACCTTAACCAATTGAACCCTAGCATCCCTTGACTGAGGAGAACTTTAGACAAAACATTTTTTCGAAAAGGGGTACTGGTGTAGAGAGGAAAAAGAGCAGACCACGTAAACAAAAAAAGTTGAATCTGAAACACAATTTAATACACTATAGAGGGGGTCCCTGCTTCATCTCTCTCTCAGCTAGGGGGTCCTTGGGCTGAAAACGTTGAAGACCCCTGGTTTAGGGCATAAAAAAACGTGAGCACCCAGTTGCTCATGCTTACAGCCTATCCAGAGAAGAGAGCTCACATGTAGGCGCATAGGTGAAGTGGAGAGAGTCAGTGTGTGTTTGTGGTGGTTCTTAAGCTCCATGTGGTCCATGGCTGTGCAGTAGCCCAGCTGGGGTCCCTCTAAGTCGGGCTGAAGCAGAGCAGTGGGCCCTAGGCACTTTTAAAGTGGAATTAGGGACAAAAATAGCAGATGGCCCAGAGAGACTGACCCAGAGAGACCGCTCCTGCCTTCTTACCAACAAACTAAAGTGCACAGAAATGTGTAATCTACGAATCTGCAGCAATCAGAGGGAGGAGGAGGAAGATGTAGAAGTTGTCGTGAAACTGGTTCACTATGATGGTAAATATTAATAGAATATGAATACTTCAGAATTTATCTTATTGATGATAATGTATGACTTTTTTGTTTTTGTTTTTTTCCTATTCTTTTGATCAACAGTTGGTGTCATCGAAGGTTGATAACACCACACCCACCAAATGGTAAGGTAAAGTTTATTCATAAAGTGCCATTCAAAACAATGCCCAAACATTCAGGATGGAGGCTGTGGCTGTTTCTCCCTGAATGTTTGTAGGGATGACTATGATTTATCCTGGGTGCAACTCCATGCACAACAGGTGCATATAGTCTCACCTGCTGTACACGCTGTAGTTCAATGTCAAGTTTGAGTCCAATTAGTTGTGACTGCTTAAATCAGCCATCCCCCACACCAAACCCACAAAGTGTTACAAGGTGCTGGACGCAGAAAGAATGGCGTATAATAATACAAATGAGTTACATCTGCACCTTGTAAACCAGTGCAATTATGAAAATCTATCTGGAATTACCAGAGTCATAAAAATGACTGTAATGCTCCTAATCCCAAAGGCAAAATACGAAGACCTGTCAACACTTTTGGAAATGCCATTTTCTTATTTACTGTCGATGCAGGCTGTGATTACCTAATAAAAAAGTGCTTTTGTGACTCAATTCAATTGTTACTGAGGTGTAGGCCAGGCGCTGGTATGAAACACAACCCAGACCCCTTCAAGGCCTGTGATTTTTGTATTGTTTTTTGAGTGGTGCTAGCCGCTCCAAGGACTGACTTTGTGTGTGTGTCTGTCCGTCCGTATGAGCACGGCCTCAACAACTCTGTCCCAATGAGCAGGGCCTCAACAGCTGCAGCTGATTGCAACACAAAGATGCAACCAGTTACACTAATTAACTCATCAAAGTCACCACTCTCTTCACACTGGGCGTGATTTTTTTACAGCCTAAAGCCTGATACTTTGTCGTATGGCGGCGTCACATGCTGCAAATGATAGCCAACCAACAACGCATCATGGATGCCACGCGTTGTGAGCTTGTAGGTCGGCTATTTCCGGCACGGCCGTACGACACCGCAGAGCATGAATGAAAACCTCTTCTC
The DNA here is from genome assembly GCF_963280865.1 of Gymnoscopelus braueri. Taxonomy (NCBI): domain Eukaryota; kingdom Metazoa; phylum Chordata; class Actinopteri; order Myctophiformes; family Myctophidae; genus Gymnoscopelus; species Gymnoscopelus braueri. The sequence goes on along the minus strand of NC_137625.1, from coordinate 37,286,386 downwards.
CACAGCCAGGCTATGCGTGGCCTGCCTGCAGGGTCGGCGCGTAATCACAAAATGTTTATTACACGGCATGCTTTCTGTGGAGTTGACACTACAGCGCTGAGACAAATCACCTCCGCTGGCAGCTACTGTACATAAGGACTAACCACAGAGATTGTGCTATAGGTGGCACAATCTCTAAGAAATTGGTGGCCACTGAGCAGAGCGGCACGGTCCAGTGGAAACCTTGTATGTCCGAAACTGTTACCTTTCAGGGGGGGAAGAAATAACCTGATGTGTTCCAATGGATCCAATGTAGTTTTTATTTAGTCACAAGCTCTTGTTAATACTTTTCATTGGTTCAATATTCATAAAACCAACAGACCTAACGACTTTCATAATAATAAAAAAATCACACCCAGTGTGAAGTGGGCGGTGTGGTCACAGTGGTCATCACAGTGATGGAAGAAGTGATGGAAGAAGTGATGGAAGAAACCATAACTTAAAAAAAACAAATTTATTGTTTTTTTTAAAGGTAGGGTAAGTGATTTGCAATTATTCAAATAATTGCAAAATGGGTCTATGTTCTGATAGTGCTCGTTACTATAGAGTGTCCTGTCCATATAAAGAGTCTCCATGTCTCTCCAGCTCTTTATAAAACAGAAAATGTATTTTGTAGTTTTTTTTTTTTTTTTTGTAGTTTCATTTCCAATTTTATCCAACCAGGACAGAGAACTCAATCAGGATACAGATTAAACAAGTGAAATTGGAAGTGATGACACTAAGAAATGAGCAGACACATTTTTAACTGGAACACTATACAAATTAAGCTTAAAAATGGGTACTTTCTCCTGATTGGCTGAGATTTTGACACCTACCGAAAAATGTATTTTCTGTTTATTAAAGAGCTGGAGAGACAGGGAGACATCTGTTACTGAACAAACACACTATAGCAATGATTACTATCAGAATATAGTATTTTAACCTTTTAACAAAATACTTTTTGTTTTAACCAAAAAATATCACTTACCCTACCTTTAAAGAGGTGGTGCCATGGTTTTGCACTTTTTCTGTTTTTCATGTGTCTATGAGGTTGATAGAACTTCATTAAGCCCCCCGGTGGTGTTTTTATGGTGTTTTATGTCTTCTCTGACTATTTGGAGTTTCTTCCTGGAGGCTGAAACCTTGAGGGTCAAAAGTGCCAATAGAGAAACAGGGGCATTGTGACATCACAATGCCATACCCTCCCCCTCATTATCATAACACAACAGGTGTGGGCATGAGGAGGAGGAGGGACTAGGACAGGTGGGTGGTGCTAAGGTGGTGGAGGAGGTGCTAAGGTGAGAACCAGGTATACTTAATGAACTGGAGGCGTGTCCACATAAAAACAACATTTTACACTTACTGTACACTTTCTTTTTTTTTGAAAAAAATCCTTACATAATAATAATACCTTATGATCAGGTTTTAAGGTTGAAAAATATCATGGCACTCCATCTTTAAGTTATGGTTTCTTATATAGGGCTATGCACATGTGTCATGTTTCCCTAGCCAATCACAGTCCTGAATAGACTGTGATTGGCCAATCACGGTGCAGGGTTAGAGGGGTACATTTGTGGCCAATCACAGCGCAGGATTTGGTGTGCAAATATCCAAATCTCTATAGGGGCGGCAAAAAGAAACCTATAGCGAAAATGGCACATCTTGCGTCTCGCTTGCGAGCTTGTAGATCGGCTATTTTCGCTACTTTCGTACACTGTTGTACGAGGAAGTAGGACATTACTTTAAAGTTGAAAGATACAAGGGAAATGTCTGCCCGACAGCAGCAACATCATGGAGTGAATGAGGAGGACGTTCTGGTCTAGTCCCTTTGGCCCTGTGCTGGGACCTTGGCTAATTCTTCAAGATGGCCCCTTTTCCTCCACCTACCTCCCTATCTCCCTCTCCTCTCCCCCCTGTTATGTCCATATTTAGGGATAATCAATTTGGGCTGATGTCGGTGATCTCCATGTGCATGGACAGAAACTTTTGCCTAACGATGTCGATTTGCACATGTCCACATGTCATTCATTTCTAAATACTCACTAATAAATGAGAAAACCAGAACAGTGATTAAACTAGATCAATTTCACACTAGGGGATCCAAATGTTTGATGTTCACCCTTAAGTCAGGACCTCGTCCATGAAGTTTCACAATGTTCCTCTTTTAAAGAGGGGCTTTGTCCACGACCCACTTCTCCCACTGAACTACATAGAACCAGAGTCCTTGATAAAATACAGCGTTTATATAGCAGGGAATGTTCTGTTTAGTGCTGCAAGTATGTAGGCTAACAATGGCCTGCATAACTTCGCTACGGCGACATGCTCAACATTCTAAAAAGATCACACTTGTACTTGTGGTCAGATGGGTGGGCCGCAAATGCGTTTGAGATTTTCAAGTGGGCCCTGATCCAGAAAAGGTTGCGAACCACTGATGTAGGTTCACACCTGATGGTGATAGACAATCATGCTTGTTACATAATCAGGGTGAGAAAAATAACCAACCATCCTTTAACATCCAAACTCTTAACAGTGTCAGTGACTACAGACAGTAGATCACTAGTGTGGTGACAAATAACTTCCTAATGTTGTTTAAAATTTAAACAACATTAGGAAGCAAACTTTTTCATATCAAGGACCAGGGCCGGATACAGGAATTTTTAATTGGGGGGGCAATAGGAAATACTGAGGGGGCGTTCGCTGTTTTTTCCGCCTACTTTGCTTCTTTTGGGCTTGTTTTCCTAGGCTTCTTTCTCTCGCAATATCTGGCAACACTGTCCATGGCAAATCAGGGCGGAGAATTATTTGAATTGTGCAATGATGCATGATGGAATATGATTACTTTGATTATGGTAAGCTCACATTTCATATCACACACACCATAAATGTAACTTTCACAAGCCCCCCCAAAAAATATATCAAAAAATTAAAAAATCTTCAGGGCATTTGGGGGGGCATTGCCTATGCCTAGATCCGGCCCTGTCAAGGACCCCCAAATTAATATGTACTTGGCCGCAGGCCCTCATCTGAAAATATATTTGTGCCAGGGACCCCATACAAGATTTGTGTATTTAAAATGTTTCAAAAACATTCCACATTTCACACATGTTTCAAGATTCTTTTGAGAATCTCAGATCTACAAATGCCTTGCTTGTAGATCAGCTTTTTACCGATCTACATGGGTTTAAAGTGGGAAAACTGCTATATTAACTCATTTTGCTTGCTGTGTGTGTGTGTAAAGTGGGAAAACAGATGTGTATGCTATATTATATAGTGTGTGTGTGTGCAGCCTATATAGTCGCTTCTTTTGGGCTTGTTTTCGTAGGCCCGGCCGCTTGTTTCTCTCGCAAAACACTGCAACGATGGTGTTGTTGAGGGATTCTGCTCGGCTTGGAATCCTGCTCCCAGTAAGGATTTATGGGAGGTGATTTCTATCGTTGCTCTGGTCTTGACTTGTCCTTGACTTGAGCTCATAGTGGCTCTACACTGTAAAATCTCGAGTGTTGGTTTAACTCTGAGAGTGTAAAGCATAAATTTCTTACACTCTCAGAGTTAAATCAACGCTCAGGGGACTGTGTGTGATTGAGGTCAGTGAATGGATTTATCATCCCGTATGAACAGAAGCTGTCTTGTCCACAACCTTCTTCTTTCTTTGCATTTTAAATCAAAGCTTCCCCCGCTGGTGTGGTTTTGTCCAACTACATGTATGTAATATCAATTTGATATGCCAAGAGTTTTGATTTTCTTTCCTGACATAAAGTCGGCAGTCCCTAGCCGAAGAACAAAGAAGTGATTCTCACCCTTTTTTCAGGGACCCACAATTTTATATGCATTCATCTCTGGGACCACAATCTACACTGCACAATCTTTAGTGTTCATCTAACTGTAGTACCCTACTACAATTGTCTTTACATATTTATTTCTTATGTGATATTTCTCATGCATTTCATTTAACACATACTGTATACAGCATGGATTGGTTGTTAACCACATGAACCCTATAAGGTCCCTAGCGTTTACAAGCTCTCTTGGCCGCCAGATTGTATTTACATTCAAATGACAAATGAGCTCCAACAAGCACGGCAACACAGTTGGTACATAAACAGAGTTTCAAAACCCTGGGTATTTATTTTATCTTATTATGATGTTTTATTTTATTTGGATCAGCAGGGCAATTTTATATAGTGACTCACGTGGTTGTAGAATAAAAACCTTTCTGTTATTACATTCAATCCTTGTGTTTGAATATGTGGTTCAGTTGGTTATGTAAGTATGATGCATTTTAAGCTCACCATGTCAGCGTAGCTATACTATCAGAATCATATGCCTAAATCTTGTTAGCTACTGTAGATATGTAGCCTACATCCTAATATGACATTTATGTAAGCCCTCACCAATTCACCTCCCATGCTAAAGGGTAGGCTGTGATCCTCTTGAAACCAAATTAGAATTCTGTGGGTGGGATATATGTAACTATCAGTCATTTAGCTGGGTACCCACTGGAACCCCCTCAAGGACCCCTGGGGGAGGGGGGCCTGGAGCCAGTGCCCTTGTCACTAGGGCCTAGTGATTGCACTTATGTTGATAGGGTATTAGTGTTGAGGGCTTTCCAGGCGAGTGTTTCCCAAATGTTTTCCGCTCGAGACCCAAAAGGGAAATTAGGTGTCTCCCCGAGACTCAAACTTACAGAAATACATAGAGTACTGGGTAATAAGCTTTAAATCAGCTGACAATATCTGATTATTGCCTAAAAAATATCACATAATTCAGTTGGTCAAATCCAATATCTTATATGTACAAAATCACAGGTTTAACCCCTAAATCAGCGAATATGGCTGACTTTCCAGTACATTGAGCTGGTGTAGAGCAGTGGTTCTCAACCTGTGGGTCGGGATCCCAGGGGGGTCCCCACATGATTTTTTTGGGGGGTCCCCAGATGACGGTGAAGTGACAATTTAAGGACTTTTAAGACCTTTTTAATACCTCAAAAAAGAAAAGACCATTACTGCATCAAAAGTCATCAACAAACTACGGTATACTATACAAATGGTCAAACATATAGGCCAAATTGTCAAATAATATAAGAAGAGGCAACAAAAAATGCCGATCTGCTTGTAGATCTGCTGCTATTTTCACAATATTTATCTGTGGAATCGTCACACAAAATTGAATGCCTTAACTCCTACATTCCACGTGCTTGTCAGGGACCAGGGTTCCCCAGTTGAAATATGATTATTTGGGGGGGGTCACGGCCTGAAAAGGTTGAGAACCACTGCTCTAGAAGAAGCTGAGCTTGATATGTCGGGGGAGGTTGGTCTTCCACACATGCCATTCAGAGCCCTCAATGCGAGCGCTTTCCTCAAGGTCTCGCTCTGTCGAGTTGACCAATGAACCAAGTGCCTCCTGTTGTCATCAGAGTTAATTTGAGTCCTCTGTGTTAATTTATCCATTTGTATCTCAGAGTTTACACATGTTACCTTAATGGTCACTTATGGGTCCATTTGGTTACATTTGTACAGTTAAGTTAACACTTAGGATTTTGCTGTGTGGTATGTAAATGCATGAGCTTCACTGAAAGCACTGTGGGACTGTATTGTTATACACCAATTTCCCTGGTTATAAATGTGTGGGTGGCTGTCTGGCTGATAATGGCTCTAATTTGTATCTAGTTGAAGGTGCTCTAATATGGATAAACAAATAACGGTAAACAAATACAATCTATTAATAAAGAATATGATGATGTATTTTCAATTATTTAAAAAAGAAATCTTTACAAGATAATTTAATGTTAGTACAGTATGTATTGCACATTTGTTGGGAGGGTAATGAACACATTTATTGTGACACACCCTTCTCAAAGCGCTATTTAACAAACATTGAATCCATATTATGACTTCTTACTTACTTTTTACATTCTGGAGGTTCAAATAAACAGATTCCTTGCAAACCTTTCATGTGCATTTTGGAGGAACTTTAAAACAGCTCTATTGGGAAGTTGCTCTGAATGACTTCACATTAGGCAAGGCTGCTTTTGTGCAACACTCCCTGAGCTTTTTGTTAGGAGACTAGTCTAGGCTACTTCAAACAGTCCAGGTCACAAGGTCAGGACTTATTAACCCCAGTTCACCCTCCATACAGGATTAAAAATAACTTTTAATGCTGTTTAGTAGTAATATTCAGAAGAAAAGTACTTGATTTATTGTCTTCATCAGGCTGACAGACCAGGGGACTGTTTCCGCCTGTCGTCCGTCCATGTGTGTACAGCTAATCTCGGACACCACAGTTTGATCGGCGTCAAACTTTGCACGCACACTCCCAGTATTTCTTTTTCAAATTATGGAAATTATGGTGGTGCTATAACAGCCCGCTTTATGTTTTGACCTATAACTCTTGAACTGTAGGTAATACAATAAAAGTGCAGTCCAGAGTACACTGCAAAATCCCCAGTGAGTTAAAGGTAGGGTAAGTGATTTTTTTTGGTTAAAACAAAAAGTGTTTTGTTAAAAGGTTAAAGCACTAGATTGTGATAATCATTGTGATAGAGTGTTTTTTCAGTAGCAGGGGTCTCCCTGTCTCCCCAGGTCTTTAATAAACAGAAAATACATTTTCAGATGGGTTGCCAATTTCAGCCAATCGGAAGAGAGTACCCATTTATCAGTTTACATTTTATAGTGCTCCTTTCTTTGTGTCATCACTTCCAATTTCACTTGTTTAATCTGCATTGTGTGTGAGTCCTCTCTTTCGATTGGATACAATTGGTATCCCGACCTGCATCTTCTGTTTACTAAAGTGCTGGAGAGACAGGGACTCCTGATACTGAACAAACGCTCTATACAGCAATGACTGCTATCAGAATATAGAGCTATTTCACACCTATTTTAACAAAAGAATAGCACTTACCCTGCCTTTAAGTTAGCACTCAGGGTTTTTGCAGCGTGTAGAGATTGGCAAGGGAAAACCAAGGCCGTGGTCTCAGCTCATAACATCTGGGTTAAGAGGAGACTCATCTGTGGTGCTGTGCAGACCTCTGCTGGCCTAAGATCACATGCCACCACATCCTGTATCCTTGTGGTTCTCAATCCTTTTAATCATAACTTTGAGAGTGCGCAGGTGCACATGATATAAATGGACCCTTACGGGTTACAGACCTTTAAGCGTCCTAAGGGTCCCTGGGCCCCACTTTGCGATCCACTGCTGTATCCTATATGTCTCTCAGCTTTCCTACTTTATGTCTTTCGACACAGTACTTCTCAGCTTTCCTAATGTCTGTCTCTCCTACACTGTCTGCTTCTCAGCTTTCCTACTGTCTGTCTCTCCTACACCGTCTGCTTCTCTGTCTAAAAATAAACAACACAAAAGGGAAGTGGGCTGACCGAGAAGGTGGCATGTGATGAAGGACAGATCATTGAAGGTTTGCAGAGAATTTAACGTGCACACCACGTACACATGTGTGAGAACCAGAAACGCCCAGATGTCAGAACTGCTTCATTGCAAGTCTGTGGAAGGAGACCCCCTAGTTTGATATGCATTAGGTCATGGTCTCCATTAGATTTATCTTTTTTTTCTCTTTTTATCTCTGGGACACTAATCCATAGCATTGTTGTACAGTACGGGTCCATTTGGTTCCATTTACACTCTTGGAATTACAAACCTGTAAGGGTCCATTTGGTTCCTAACTATAAATAATTTAGCTGAGGACCACCTGACACCCACTCAAGGACACCCCCCCCCCCCCCCCCCCCGATTGATAAGATTTTTTAATCTCTGGACCCACAATCTACACTATAAAATCCCCAGTGTTAACTCTGAGAGGGTCTGAAGGCCAGGCCGAAGGCAAGACGGATCCGTCCGATTTTTCATATTCCATCATGATTGGTGAATTCCGAACATTGCTGGCCCACAATAACCTACCTGACCCGGCAGAGTCCTGTGCGCCGAGGAGCACTTTTTCTAGTTATTATAATAATTTAGCTCTGGTCCATGACCCCACGTTGAGAACCAGTGGACGGACCAGTCTATAACACAAATATCAGTGTTTGATTGGGCACTATGCTCATGTTAAAACTACATGGTATACCACAACAAGTTGGCATATACTGTTCAGACTATATGAATGGCCACTGTTTATGAGAATCTAGCCGGCCAGCAAGGACTACCGCATTATTCTTTCATGATCACAGTTGCACACAGCGTGCCGTGTTTCCAACTATCTGCTTTGAAGTCACTGCACAGTAAAAGTCCTCAGTGTTAATTTGACTCGGAGACACACTAACTGTGTGGATTTTATTCTGTGCCCCGGCATAATTTGTGTCTTCGGCTTTCATTTATAACAACACAAGGGGCGTTTGCACGCGGTCCGATGCTTTGATCTATAAAAGGACGGATACACAGAACAGAATTCAACTTGTTGTATTGCTGTGATTGTGGATCATCTCGGTTTCTGTGAACAACTCTTTCCTTCCCAAAATAGCAAGCAGAGAGACAACAAGGCTGTCTTTATGATGTCATATAACGACACAAAGACTGGATATGTGCCAATGACAGTTTAGAGGAATTACTGTCTTTCTGGACAGAGAGTGACACGAGGGACCCCAGGGTGACATTGTGGGCATGTGGGCACATTTTGTGGATTAGTTTAACTCGCATCTCTAATCAAGTGCAGCTCATTTGGCTGTCAAAGCTGACAGAAAATAATGTTTTAATTATCCATTTAACCACATGAGCCCTAGCATCCCTATTCTGGGGTGAACATTCAGTAGAAATAGCAGATCTTCAAGCGGCGCATTGTGACACGTTGTGAGCTTGTAGATCGTAATTCTTTGGTGAAGATCTTAGTGTAGAGGGGAAAAAAGGAGTGGACTAAATTGACCCTGGGAGACCCCGGTCAATTTAGTGTACACGGTCTAAGTGTTTAAGCCCTAACTATATATTAGCCGCACTACACGCTAACAACAGATATGATGTGAGCTTGTAGATTGGCAATTCTTAGCAACTGTTTTTAATTGTCTTTGTGTTCTTGACCTGCATTTTGAACATTTTCAGCCAATGACATGCCCAAAGCAGGTACACCAGGTTCAAAACACTTTAGTTTCCAAATAACTTTTTAGCATGTCGTTGCCATCTGCCATCTGCCATCTCTCCATATTTCAACTTTTTATGTTTAGTTTTTTTTGGTAAATGAAACAAAATGAATAACTAAAAAGGAACGGTTCTGGACATGCAAGGTTTCCACCCGACAACGACGATGTCTTGGGTTTATAGGTTTATGATGTGACGACATTACAGATGAGTAGTGCTGGCTCTCTCACAACACAACACAAGACTTTTTTTTTTTTTTGAAAAGTGAGGCTTTACCAGAACACTGCTGGTTTGAATGACACGCTCTCCCTAAACAGTTCCTCTCAAGGCGTCCCTGAGCAAGGCACTTGTCACCTTTCACCCCATCTGAGCATTTTCATGGACAATGAATGTGAGAGGTCAAAACAGGCCTATTTTCCCCGTAAATGCAGACGTGTCTGGAAAACCAAACTGTCCAGCTGAGGCCACGGCATCCTTTTTGAGTAATTGGCTTCTTTTTAACCACATAAATCTTATACTAGGTTAAGTTTACCGGAGTCCCCCAGGGCTCTATACTAAGCCCCCGATCTACAAGTCGCGTTGCGATGCATTGTGAGCATCGTAACAATACGATGGAACAATGCACAAAAACTAATTTCACCCACTTTTTTACTTCTGTAAACCTGTGATGTGACAATAAAGCTGATTCTGAGCTTGTAGATTGGCTATTTTCACTGAATGGGACGCTATAGGGTTCATTTGGTTAAAGTTTGCATGGTAAATGATTGCCTTGCGGGGTAAAAATTCCACACACAGAATTTCACACACAAAACAATCTTAGTGGCCTCCAAATCATTTGGAACCTTAAAGGGATAGTTCACCCCCAAAATGACTGTTTTTCTATCGATTGTTCACCCCATGGAGACTTGAATTTATGGAGTTTTTTTTTCTTTCTTTAGTTTTTGTGGCATGCATTCCTAAGCCAATAATTTGATGACCGGCGGCTCCGGTAGGAGACTCAAAGTGTCAACTTTGAGTCTCCTACCAGAGACATTAGCATCTTTCCGCCGGTCATCAAATGATTGGCTTAGGAATGTAACAAAAACTACAAAATATGCATGAATTATTTTTTGGGTGAACTATCCCTTTAACACAATATGACAAGAATAAACAAACCATATACATTTATTTTGAAGAACAACATCACTGAATTAATTCAAGGTGATAATGATCAGGTAGGTAGACAGTAGAGCAAACTGGAATACACACACCAACATTGACACCTGGTGGTCAATGAAAACTTAGGCGAAAGAACCTGTCAAACTGTTTTTGATACTGCTTCTATTCTTTGATACATTTTTGTATTATTTCTTTGTGGTTGTATAGCCTATATGTTTTATTATTGTTATTGCGGCTACAATGTCTGAAGAACCAGAACAAAATAATGTTACTTTTATGTACCCGTACGTACACAAGATTAACAATAAAGAATCCTTAAACTTTGATCAAACATCGGTTCACATTACTGTAAGTAAAGTAAGTAGCAGTAGTGGTGGACAAAGTACTCAACCCCAGTACTTGAGTCAAAGTATAGACTGGTCAAATATTACTCCACTACAAGTGAAATTTGCTCTGTTAAATTTGTACTTGAATTTAAGTACTGGTCTTTTTAATATCAATGCCTTGCTGTATTAGAATATCAATAATAGTGGAACATAGCAGATCACAACGCTCACAAGCTCACAACGCATCACACTGCAACATGTTATGAGCTTGTAGATCAGCTAAAAAGTACAATATTTGTCTTTGAAATGTAATCTTATGTCTTACCTCAGGTACTTACCGCACCGGATAGATATACTATGTGTAATATAGATATTATGTTTGGTTTTTGATTGATCTCTCTCTCTTTCCCTTCCCCCCTTCTTCTTCATCCCTTTCTCTTTTATGGAAATAACAAGACGGTGGAGCTTGCACAAAAACAAATTTCCACTGTTTTGCACCTGTAAACCTGTGATCTGACAATAAAGTTGATTCTGAAATGTAGTGGAGTGAAAGTGATGAGTATCCAAAAATACAAATACTCAAGTAAAGCAGTTCAGAAGCCCATCTCCTGTTTCCTTAGCATGAGCAACTTGTACAAGTAAGTACAGCCCCTGGACATACCACGGCACTGCCCATAAAGGGCATAAGTAGTCATAACTTGTTTAAGAAAAAGGTCAAATCATGGCTTCTAGATAGTGTCGCAGTTTAGCGCGGTTGTCTGTTTATCTACAGTATGCTGTTAATAAGATCTTAGTTTTATAGTTCGTTCATGGAGTTGCATAGTTTTTTAGAGTGGGCGTAGGGATCAATGTCTGTTCTTTGTTGTTATATCTGTTTGCACAAGACCAAGGACCACAATTGAAACAAGTCTCTAACTTTGTTGTGTCTTCTATCCTTGACGTGTTATTTCAGTGAATGCATTGTATCTACATGTATTTCTCTCTTTAATGTAACCATCAAATTGATTGATTGAATTGATTGAATCAATCAATCAATCAATCAATCAATCAATCAACACTAGTGTCACATGATGTACACCCCCCCATGCCCCCCATTGGATATCATTTTTGACGGCTTTTTGATTGAACCCCCAACCTCACAATCTCAGGGCGGACGCTAACCACAAGGCCACTGATTATTATTATTAGTAGTAGTGGTATCTGTAAGTAGAACAGAAACATTATTAAAAAAATATGTTACTCCTTGTGCAGGTGGAAGTGGGGAGCAGCATCATTATCCTCGATGTTATGGCCTTTTCATAAAAGTAAACACTACTATGGACAAGATTATTGGCCAGACAGGGAGCTTTTTTTAATATCCTCATGAATAAGTCATCACAAGTCATTTATACCAAGACCTATAGCCACAGCTACACTTCAAGTGCAAATGAGTACATAGCCTATATGGCCTTAGCCTAGCCCTAGGGCCTAGGCTATATTACTAACTTACCAACTAACCCGGACACACACACACACACACACACACACACACACACACACACACACACACACACACACACACACACACACACGGACACAAAGAGAGTGTCCAACATGCCAGTAGGTATATGATAAATGCAGCTTGCATGTAATTGGTGAGATAAAAGCCCAAGGCTCTATGCGGGCTACGGCCATGAATGCAGAGGTTTTCTCCGGCTTTAGAAAACAGCATTCTTATGATAATGGTATAATGCTGGTGCCTTAGTTAATTGTGTAAAGGCAATAGTGGTGGGCACCTTTTGTTCTGGGCTCTCATGGGTCCAAAGGAGAGGGCTGGCGGGGGATTATAACTTACATAGAACTTCTTAAATTCCCTAACAACCATATTTTGTCTCCCGAAGATCTCCTGTCACAAATTTGCTTTAAAGTTGTGTTCACCCATCTTTTTATGTATTTATTATTCATGTTATTATTATAATTATTATGTATTATTTACTATTATTATTACTAAAGTAGAAATTGGCATACAATACAAACTTTAAGTTCAACAGGCCTGCTATAGAATCTATTGGCAATGGTGTCTGATTATTATGAATAAAATATTCTTTATGCTTTTTTTTTGTTTAACCTTTCTTAAACAACTGACTGCACAGCTTCAATGGCTGCCACTGCCAGCTCCTTATGTCAAGTGTCAAATGAAACAGATGTAGAGTTTATTGGCTTAAAAGAGTTCAAATAGGCCTTGTTGTTGCATGCGTGGCAGCCAGTGATCCTGGTAACACTTCAACATATAATAAGATCACAAATATATAGGTGGTCCTATATATTATGCTGAATATAAATGGTTTGTTGGGCTGTTATGGAAGATAAACAGTCACACTTGGGCCTGCTGCAGACTCCACGCAGTGGAGACGGGCCAGACGGCTATCCTGATGCATGGGCGGTGACGGTGTTTCCCTCATTGTTGCTATTGTTGGGTGACTGAGTTCACAGAGAGGCGTTTGAGGACATGAATATACGATTAGGCAATGAGAAAAAACAACATTAACTTGGCCACTTGACTTGATTGACTGTTCAGTGATTCTCAACCTTTTTTCAATTTCAAGGACTCCAGGTTTGATTAGGCCAGAGAGTCCCATTTGAATACTGTTTTTTTTTTTAAACACTTGAAACACTTGAACATCCATATTCTGCGGGGGGGGGGGGGGGGGCATTGGCTACAAATAGTCGATCTACCAGCTTACAACGTTTCGCAAAGAAGCAATGCGATGTGAGCTTGTAAATCGATGGATGGATTCACCTACACAGTCGTGATTGCCTAAAGACTGTTTTTCTAAGCTAATTATCACATTTTCATGTCTGGCTAATAAGAAACAGTCCATTTACTCCTCAAGAGCATCTACTGGACTCTGGGCTGCTTGTCACACTGTCATCATTGCACAGGTAGCCTATTTATAAACTAAACCAAGACATTAAAGTCGACGTTGATAGGATGGGTTTAGACATTTAATATAGGCTACCATTGAGGCGAAACATATTTTCTGATAGGCCCAATCTGGTCTTATTTTAAATGTATATATTTTTATGAATACACATGCTACATAATTTCATCGTTTTATTTAGAGCCCGCAGAAAGAGAAATATGGTGAAATTACCCGATTTAGAGCTATTTTTTAAACTTTAAACTTGTGTCCCCGACTTGTTCAAACACTCATGCACAGACACTTTCAGTGTATATTTGTAACTAAATGCAACCAAACAGACCCTTACAAGTCAATCTGTACAGTACACTCTAGGACAGGGGTCTTCAACAGGGGGTCCAGGACCCCTAGGGGCCGGGGGTCCTCAGAGTTACTACAAATCTTTGTGTGGTGGGGAACATTAGCTGAAAATAGCAGATCTACAAGCTCACAGTGCCTCTCAGCGCAAGGCGCTGTGAGCTTGTAGATCAGCTATTTTCGGAGAGTTTAGCATAGAGGGAAAAAGATCAGACCAAGTACAGAGCCAACGGTCAAGTTGACTAAACATTGAGGGTTTAAAGGTTAACCATCTGAAAATACACATCAACATGAATCCAGCTATCTATGAAATATATGAACAAAAGTTTAATCTGCAACACAATGTTATACAGTATGTATTGGGGACCTGGGGGAGGGGAGGGGGGGTCCTTGCTTCATCTCTCTCTCAGCTAAGGGGGTCCTTGGGAGTTAAATGAGCACTGATGACTCGAACCGTGTGGAGACGAATAGTCTGTGCGCGCTTGGAGGCTGCCCTGGGTTTACAACGGGGCCTTTGGTTACAACTAGTTACCACTAGTTTTGATCCCCATCGCATCGGGCTATTACCAAATCCCGTCTTTAACGGATTAAACTACCTTTAAAGCGACGGTGGCCAAGTGTGTGTGTGGGTCGCCCGCACACCTTTGCGCAGCGCTGGGAGCTTCCAGTGCGTCGGTGCACAAAGGCAGGAACTGGAACTCAACTAGAGAGGAGAGCTAGGGCGCTGCGCGGCCGCGCAATAAACAATCCCCGGACTATACAACCCCACCGACACGCAGTTGAAACCCGTCAAAAAACAACCGCGATCGGCCAACGGATCGACACTCACGCAGGTAAGAAGTGTTTCTAACACGTTTCGGCGCCGATCCGAGGGACGGCCGATGCTTTTAAAACGCTTCGGACGAAGCTTTTTCCCCGAGAGCGAGGTTGTGTTTTTTTTGTGCAGAAAATGGCGTCATCGCCCTCTTGTTTCAGCCCCTGACCACGGTTATGGATGGGGAGAAGGGACCAAGCTTTCGGCGACTCACGCCGGCCGCCGTGTGCGAGCTGAACGGCCTGGGATCCGACACCGCGCACGACCGGGATGTGATCGTTTCCACCGGGTCGCCAGAACGCGAGCGGCGCTGCGGTTTTGCTCGGTAGAAGGACGCGCAAAACACCGTTCGGGTCACCGGTCCTGTGCGCCAAGGCTGCCTGCTTTTTGGAAAAGGTGGCCACCGCGAATCCGCAAAAGCGCAGCGTCTTACATTCGCGATATCTCGACCCCCGGAGGGGTCCGGCCCGTCCGGACCACCGCGGACGGCTCGGCGTGTTCGCCGGGGTGGTCATGGGCGCGTTAGCGCGTTGTCTTTGTGTGTGTTTTATTCAGGTTAGCTCGCTTTTACGCCGCACAACCCCGACGCCACCAACCAACGGCTGCCATGCTGCAAATCGTTACGAAGCGGGGGCCTCTCTCTCTCTCTCGCTTCTCTCCCCTTTTTTAACGGCTTGAAAGGTGCATTTTGTACTTGGGCCTCTCCTTTTGATCAAGTTAAGCTGGGCTTTGTGTTAGTTCCGGAACACTGGACGTGGTTTATAGGCCCGCGGTGTGGCCGTGTACGAGGCGATCTGAACGGGAGGGGATATAATGGATGCGATGCAAATGGTGCCATGAGGAGGCTCAGCCTGGCTGCGCTCTGGCTTCGCTGCTCGCCAAACGAGGGCAATAACATCAAACCAGCCTTTTTTGTTTCTTTCTTTGCACAAATCGTGTAGTTTTAGCGCAACACTGGGGGAAGTCCAGCGCCGCACTGTACGACCCAGAGTGTTAATTTAACTCTGGAGCGTGTGCACTGCGAATGGAACCGAATGGACTCCGTGATGGGGTCCATTCGGTTCCATTTGCACACGCTTCAGAGTTAAATCAACACCCAGGATTTCACTGTGTGCGCAACGATTGCGCTGTGGCCGCTTTGCGCAGACTGTATGTAGGCAGCTGCTTCCTTCAACCGCCGTCACCCGATTGTTTTCTCTGATATAATTCTCTCTCTCTGTGTGTGTGTGTGTGTTGGTGGCGAGCCTTTTGTAAATAGTTGGGGGAGACTCTTTTGGATGAAAGGAGCTACAATAGTATCCGTGCAGCGAGACTCTCTTTTGTCTTCCGGGGACGGATCTCTCTCTCTCTCTCTCTCTTGAATGCCGGGTCCCAAGTTGCACTTCTCTCCGCCCGGCTTTGCGTCCCAGGGCAGAGCTTATAGCGCCAGGCTCTGTCCACCGGAGAGCCGCGATCATAGCAGCGATCGAGGCCACTCGGGGCTTTATTATGTCCTGCGTGGATCCTCCCACCTACTACAACCAGAAAAGTCCAGGTCTGGGATGGTTGTTGGGTGATATATAGGCTACTATAGGCCGACGGCATCATCATCACGATCAAACCGAAACAAACACGGCATCATATACGGTTACTACTGGGGGGGGGTGAATGCACCTCGGTGCACACAGCACCATTTTTTATTAAGTTTGCTGGCTGAGTTATGCAACCCACATCCTCACTCGATCCGATCGCTCGCGTGGTTCCACCGACCCGATGCGATCCACGTTCCCACTAGTGTTGTTCGGTCTCTAAAATGACTCGTCTCGACACGCCGCGCCGACAGTGAATTAGGAAGAGATATGACATTTCGCAAATCACCATCATCAGTGTCATTTGCGTCACTGCCCGCGGCCTCGTGCACGCCCATGGGGGGCGAGATGGAGTTGCAAATGGAGACTCGGCGTGTGTGTGTGTATGTGTGTGTGTGCTAAAGAAGGGGAACCAGCGAGAGACACACACACTCACACACGGACCCAAGCGGGCGACGATCGCCGTGCGCAACCCGCTCTCAAGTAGTAGCAGACAGTGCATCGACAACAGACACGGAAGATAACCCACCCCGGTTCGTCCCGGAACGCGATGGCCGTGCGTGGAATGCGTAAGAGAGGGGACGCCGTTCACACACGCACACTGGCCTGACGTCGGGGCTGATCGCTCCACTCGGCCGGGTCCTCTCTCTTCCTCCATGGTGCTCTAACTAACACTAAACATGTGGGCCATTGTGGAAGTCCCCCCCGTGACTGTGGGTGTGTGAGTCGATATCTCGTGAAAAGATGGATATCTCCTCCGTCGTGCGTGGAAGAAACGCACCGGGGCCACGATCATGTGACCGTGTTAAACCTTTAACGGCGCAAAAACGTATTTATGTCGCTGAAAGGACAATCGGAGACACTGTTTATTTGGTGTTATTTATTAGTGTTCGCTACAGTGCGCTGGGTGTGGAAGTGAAGTGAACCTGAAGTGAACGATGGGGCGTGTAGTTTTGTTCCCAATGCGCTTTTTGGGCACTATAGCCGAGACAACAAGGCCGATCTACAAGCTCACCGCCACGCATTGTGAGCTTGTAGAACGGATATTTTAGGGGTAAGGACACCGTCGTACGGACGGGGTTTAAAGCTGCAAGTTTTTGTTCCAATGTGTTGCGTTTTTTGGGCACGCTGCGCATGGCTCCGCCAAGTCCTAATAACACACCGAGGGAAGTTATTGAAAAGGTTCTAACGGATCGAATAACGGGTGGATGATTAACCATTGAAACCCCGTATGGTTGAGTGGAGTCCCGCAGGGCTCTTTACCAGTGTGTTTTCTGTTATTGTGGGGAAAGCTTTCGCTGAAAATAACAGATCGATCTGTTATTTTCAGCAAAAGCTTTCCCAATACCGATTGCTGGAGTTTATTGGTTAAGAATGCATTGGATGCATGATGTGGAAATGGTCCACGGTTTCCTGTTGAGTTGTTGGTCCCATGATTCTGTTGGCCATGACCATGTTATTGTTGTTGTTGTTGTGAGAATAACACATGGCAGTGGCACCTACTTTATGTTTATAATGATATGGTCTTGCTTGTTGTAACAGTATTAAGTAGACAATGATGTGTCTCAAATGCGTTTGACACTCTTTGTGTTATGATAATATGGTTTTGATTGATTGATGTACTTTATTTAGTAAGACATGAGAACATCAGTACATGGAAGTACAAATTCACAATACACGGTCTACTAAACTGGGAGACTCATTAAGCACTGAGCTTGTTTAAGATGAGATCCCCATGCACACAAATCAAATGGTGAAAGTGTTGTTGTCACATGTGGTTGACAAACTAACTGAACAAACTTGAGTCTGGTCTCATCCAAAAAGTTGACTGTATTACCATGCAACAGTATTTAGGACTTTGCTTATTAATTCATTCTTAACTTTGTATATACCTTTAGACCAGCGGTTCTCACGTATTTGGCCGTGGACCCCCCATCTGAAAATATTATAGTGCCAGGGTCCTCCATACAAGTATGTTTCAAAAATATTCAAAATGTTATAAATTTTTCCTGGAACTCCCTCAAGGACCCTGACCACTTTGAGAACCACTGGTCTAGACTGCATAGGCACATGTAAGTAGGGTATTGGCAGTGGTGTAAAGTAACTAAGTAAATTTACTCAAGTACTGTACTTTTTTGGTACAAGGTACAATTTTGAGGTATTTTTTACTTTACTGGAGTATTTCCAATTTTCAGTACTTTTACTTCTACTCCACTACATCTCAGAGGCAAATATTATACTTTTACTCCACTGCAATAATATGGAAACTTCAGTTACTTTGTAGATTTGGATTATTCTTACAAAACATACATTACCCACTTCAGCCCTATATAGCCTACATTTTGGCCGATCTGCTATTTTCAAAAGATTTTTATACATTTGAAAACTTGAAATGGGACATTCTGTATAATAAGTAGCATACTTTCTACTCTTGGTACTTTAAGAACATTTTGATACCAATACTTTTGTACTTTTACTCAAGTAAATTTTGAATTCCGGACTTTTACTTAAGTTGTAACAGAGTATTTTCTACATAGCAGTATTGAGACTTTTACTTATGTAAAACAGACATAATGTACTGATCGAGGCCTAATTTCCAGGCAGACTGGACAATAACAATCAGAGTAATACTGTTTATGTGGAAGGGAATGGAAGTCATATATTTGGAGTTGACATACATGTATACATATACTGTAGTGTATACCAGACTATAGTCACACAGATTGGTTTCCAGATAAAAGTGTGTAAAAACTGGACATGTAGTAACTGAAATTAAATTTGCTTTGTGATCTGTTGGAATGTCTGTCAACAGTAGAACATAGATCAGTGGTTCTCAAACTTTCATGTCAAGGACCCCCAAGTGAATGTATATTTGGCCACAAACCCCCAACTGAAAATATTATGTGCCAGGGACCCCATACGAGATTTAAAAGCTGTTTAAAAAAGCCCCCCCCCCCCTTTTGAATAATAGACAATCTACCTCTATGTGTCACATGTGTGCGCTTGTAGATCGGCTATTTTCAAATAGCTGATGTATATAGAGTTTCTGTGGTTCAATTGATTTTGATGCTATATTAGCAAATTTAGCTGGGGACCCCCTGGAACTCTCCCAAGGACCCGTAGGTGGTCCCCGGACCCCACTTTGAAAACCACTGCCATACAAGTGCAGTGTATTTCGGGCAGAGTTACCAGATTCAGTGTTAAGACAGGCTGGGAGAAAAGGACTTTGATTTTTAATTATGAATTCCTAATATGTTAATGCTCAGCTTTCATGTATACTCACCATACCTTTAAGCATGGTTTACCTGACACGGTGCATAAAAACAAGGCACGGGAAAATCAGAGCAGTACCTGCACCCAAAGCTCCTGCTCCCCAGGGTAGAGTTTCACCCCAAAGGCCTGACTCAGACATGCCGCCCATGCAGCACTTCTGACTTATTTTTATCTTTATGATAATTGAAGATTCCCAAATTACCCCACATGGGCGCCCGGGTGGCGCAGGGGTAAAGTTCCTGCCCACCACCGCGGAGACTGGCGTTCGATTCCTCCGCGGTTGCCTCCGGCTTGGGCATGAGCGGCAAGGAACATAATTGGCCATGTAGCCTATGTGGGCGGGAAGCTGGCAAGGAGGGGCAGAGTATTCTCTATTGCTGCAATAGGGATGCCTACAGGTCGGCCTATTCAGCAGGGATCGAGGGGAACTGTGAAACCCCTCACTGTGAAAAGAAGCGGCCTGGCGACTCCAATTGAGGAGACATGGTTGTCTACACCCTTGCCAGAACCACTAGTAAAGGTTGCCAGTGACAGGGACCGTATACACAACAGCAGTTGATCAAATTATCCCATTGGCTCCTGTTGATGGTCCAGTCCACTTAGTATACTCTTCGTTATCTTTGGCTCCACTTTAGTTTTGGAGTATTCATTTTTTTTTAATCTTCCGAACGTCCTAGCTCTCCTGAATTGGTATTGGCCAAACTATATCTTAGAGATGGCTTTGAAGCAGCAGCTGGCTTGATTCTCACTATTGATTGACCACGTTTAACCTAGCTTCCTTATCTTAGGCATGTTATTAACATTTTCAAAACATTTACAAAAAAAAAATCAACTTTCACAATGTTCAAATATCAAAGCTCATATCGTTTCACATTGTTACACATGAGCTTGTAGATCAGCATTTTCCGTCATACGAAGAATTATATAGGGCTTAAGCGGTTAATTCAAGACAGTATACATATTACCCACCTCTACAAGCCAGAGGCGATGGACTAGTGAGGGACATGCAGCACTTGCCTTCAGTGGGGATGTAAATTGGTATCTGGGACAAAATAAGCATGGATAACAAAGTGGGTTATGTGAAGCAAAAGTATTGTGATAAAATAAGGTTGGGTCGGAGCAGTCGAATTAATTCCCCCCCTGCACTGCCTCGAAATGTCACATCTATACACCATATATACAGGAGGCAGAATTTCTGCTAGGTGATGCTAATGTTTGCTATAGCACACAGTGTTCTCTGAATTGATTTTTGGCCCATTTGCCAGGGCCCCGCTATCATGGCCCCGGCTTTCTTCATGCTGTCTCGGGAGACCTGGGAGTTATGGCAACCTGAGATTAGCTGGTTCCCGCTGGAGCAGCAGGCAAAATTGCCCATCTCCATGTCCCCGCACCACAGCCTTAAAAATTGAGCAGGGTGGTGATGGTGATGAAGACGGAGGATGATTTGGTCGGTTTACTTTAATAGAGAGTGGAGTAGAACAGGAGTTTTTACAGCCATATGAATGAGGGGGGCTTGTGGGCATTGCTTCACGTGTAGCGTGTAGGAATGGAATAGCTCTGCATCCATGCATGGCATGGTGGCACAACCAACCAGTCACTCAGTCGGTAACGTAGTCAGCGAGTCGAGTCGTATATCCCGCAAACCAGCCAGATGAGAAAAGAGTAAAACAGTCAGCCAGGACAGTAAGATAGACGGATCAAGTCAGCTGTATACATCCTGCATGCCAGTGTAATTTCCACCCAGAAGTCAGTCAGTGAGCCAGCCAGGCAGTAATATGTAATCGGCTATCTACACTGCAAGATCCAGAGTCTTAATTTAACTTAGACAGTGTAAAAATGGACCCACAGGGGTCTATTTATACCCTTGAATAGTTAAAGCTACAGCCCAGAATTGAAGTAAATGAATAAAATGTTATTTAATTAAACCAATCTGTGTGATAGAGTATGGTAAATAATACAATATAACTAGTGCATCTGCAGTGAGGGGGTGGATGTAGACTCCCTTCTCTTCCTTTGAGACATTTAGACCCCGGTGTCAGGTAGGACACCCACTGGTTGACAAGCAGTACTGCCTGAAGCTCATAAGTTGCAATGTCACAGTCTGCCCTGGCCTAACAGGCGTTCTGTCTTAGCTTAACGGTAGAAATGTGTCTCTCATGCAAGGAGAACTGGGTTCGAATCCTGGGCAGACATAAAAGTTTAAAAGGATTGCAGATTTAAATGTCATTTTGAACAACCAAACAGACATTATTTAAACCAGCCATCCATGGTTCAGTCAGTGATACATCATGCCAGGCCAGTGTAACGTCCCCTCTCACAGCCAGTAAGCAAACCAGTCAACCAGAGTGTGCAACTTCCAACCAGCAATAGTGAGCTGGTGACATAATGGCCATCGTCAGTAAATAAACCAGCTAGTCGGTTCATTCTATAATGATGTCCTGGCATGTCGATGGTGAAGGTGAACAGAGTGAAGTTTCTAAAACGGCTTTGTCCCCTCGGAGCCACACTTTCTGTATGGAAACCGCAGCAGTTTTGACTGTTAAACCCTCTCAGGCAAGACTTGGGTCCTCATTCATCCATCATTCATTCCCTCTCCGACTCCATGGCTCTTAACCCATTAAGACAGGGAAGTGGGAACGCATCTGTGTCATTTTTAGATTTGAGCTAAAAAGCATTATTTCACACTTTGGCTATTCAAAAATAGCAGATATACAAGCTCATAATACGAGCTTGTAGATCTGCTATTTTTGAAACATTTTGAAAATATGTGCAAATCCTTGAATATATATATTCTTTTAAAGCAAACATTTTAAACTCAAATCTTTGCTTCTGGGGGGTCCCTGAAACAACATATTTTGAGATGGGGGTCCGCGGCCAAATATATATCATTTTGGGGGTCCTTGACATGAAAAAGTTTGAGCACAACTGATATGGAAACATACGTTTTTTTCAAAAAACTGTTTGTAGAATATTCAAATATTTGCACAAATGTTCTCTCTAAAAATGAAATAGCAGATCTACAAGCTCATAGCGCGGCACTCGGTGCATAGCCTAAAGAAATCTAAAAATGACACAGACGCGTTCCCGGTCTAAAAGGGTTAACTGGCACCGTAGCCCCACTGAAGAGGGACGAACTGCCCCCAGAGGGATGGGAGAGGCAGGGAGAGGTGGACGGGTGATGGGATGGGAGAGGAGGGAGAGCGGGTGATTAGATGGGAGAGGCAGAGAGAGGGGGTGACCCGGTGATGGGATGGGAGAGGCAGAGAGAGGGAGTGACTTTATTTCAGGTGAATCTCCATAAATATTTCTGCTAGCCATTTTGTTTTTCTTTAACTTTTTCTTTCTATTGATTATTTTCGGGTAATTATTTTCTCATTAATTGCTGTTTTCTCCTGCTGTCATCTAGGGGTCACCAGGGGGGTCTTCAACAGGGGGTCCGGGACCCCTAGGGGGTCCTCAGAGTTACTACAGGGGGTCCGCCAAATCTTTGTGTGATAGGATTTTTTTTTACCTCGAGAACTTTAGCCAAAAATAGCAGATCTACAAGCTCACAACGCCTTGCGCTGCGAGGCGTTGTGAGCTTGTAGACGTGTGGCATGTGGGGGACCCCCCAGGGGTCAGCTAAATGATTAGGACAATTTTAGTTGTTCATTTGAGTTGTAATAGTCTTCACTAGCCCCTGACTTCAAGTCATTTTACAATTGTGGCCCCCTTGCCTAATCTAGTTGAATACCCCTGCACTAGAGTAAGAGTACAAAGGTGTTGGCATCAAAACATACTTAACAGTACCAAGTAAATGTACTTATGGTTGCTTTCCCCCACTGGACATGAATGAAGTGTGATCGTAGGCCGCAGTGGGCACAAGCGGGGCTATAAACCTTAAACATTATGAGACGTTTAGAGAAAGAGAGTGGAGCCAATAAGCACGGCGGGGGAAAGCGTGTCTCAGTTCACTAAACTTTGTTGAGCAATGAAAACTGGGCAGAGCCGAGTCCCAATCTCGCTTTTTGGCAGATTGCGCTGGATTTCTGCAAATTGGGTCAAATTGTGTGTTTTTTTTGCCGTCGACAAAATGATTTGTCGCCACAAAGTTTGTTTTGGGAATAATGTATAGCGCCGTGTATCTATAATCAGGCCAACCTGCTGCTGTGAGTGCAATGTGTGTGTATTTCAAGCTTTTCATTATTTGCCATGAAATCTGCACAGAAAATAATTAGCTGCCACAAAGTTATATTTGGAAGATATTGCATTGCATTTCTACATTCAGGACAAAAGTGTGTGTGTATGTGTGTGTGTGCGCGCGCCATCACGTTGCCAGAAAGTTAAATAAGTATTTAAAAGTCATATATCTGACATGGTCAGAGATGTTCTGATGCACTAAAGCCTAATACAGTAAATCATGTCAAGGTGTTCCATAATTTTAAACCAGTGGTTCTCAAACCTTTTCTTGCCAAGGACCCCAAAATGTATATGAATGTGATTAAAGTGGTTAAAACCTTGATGCTATATTAACTAATTTGGCTGGGGACCCCCCAGAACCCCTTCAAGGAGCCCTGGGGGTCCCCGTCCCCGCTTTGAAAACCACTGGTGTATACAATGTCCAGGGGACCTGGAGGAGATGACAGATCAGGGGTCTTTCATAATGGCTGAAATACTTCATAACACACTTTCAATGGCTGTATTCTTGAAATTTGCTGCCAATCATAGGCTACGTATATGCTGAACATTGAGCAGCTTATTGAAGGCCCCTATTACTTTAAATAGGACTACTAGGGCAAATACAGTAGCCTATAGCAATAAGCAATTTGTGTCAAGCCCCGTTTCTATTTTGGCTCTCATTGTTATGTTGTAGTAAACACAGTTATGCAGAAATGAGCATAAAACAATTAGACTAGACACATTTCATGAATGGATCTTTGAACTCTGCTGTGACCCAGTAGGCAGTGAGTGACATGAGTTTACTGAGTGATTGTTTCCAGCAGGCAGGCAGGCAGACAGACAGACAGACAGACAGACAGACAGACAGACAGACAAGTTGTAACACTCCAAATCAATGCAGCCATCAGCATGAAAACATTGAGAAGCTTTTTATTATGTTATATGAAAATAATAATTGTATTTTTTAAATTGATTGATTGGGGGCCAATCAAAATTACTTTGCGGGCCGGAAGTGGCTCCAGTCCCAAGCCTGAGTTTGATTGAGCCTCACTGACTTAAACCCTGTATAATCTTTTGACCGGGGTCCCCCAGGACTCTGCACTTGTCCCCCTCCTGTTTTCCGTCTACAACACCAAATATATTATTCACCAAGAAATAGCAGATCTAACAAGCTCAAGTTGCACCGCGACGAGTTGTGAGCTTGTAGATCTGCTACAATGCTCGCCTATGTCCACAATAGGGCAATTCTGTGTCAATTTCTTTTTGAATATTTAATTATATTATAATATAATTAAATATTCAACAGAATCAAATGTTTTATTATGGTCATGATTCAACAGGAGCTTGGATGGCATGGTTCCAGGCTTAAAATAATTTATATAAATATTTTCATAAATCCCTATGGGAAAAATCAATGGGCTTTTGATCTGTGGCACCACAAAATGGCCGCCACTGCTATGCCCTATTATAGGGAAGGACATGTCGTTAGGTGTCTAACTATCAACTTCTGTCTATCAACAGAACTGTCATAGTGTGTGGTGTGATTAACCCTTTAAGACTGGGAACGCATCTCTGTCATTGTAAGATTTCTTTGGCTATTCAAAAATAGCAGATATACAAGCTCATAGCGCGGCACAGAGTGCCGCGCTATGAGCTTGTAGATCTGCTATTTTTGAAAAATCTTGAAAATGTGTGCAAATCTTTGAATATATATTTTTTAAAGCACAAAGATTTGAGTTACAAATGTTTGCCTTAAAAATACATATATTCAAAGATTTGCACACATTTTTCACGATTTTGATGAGCTTGTAAATCTGCTATTTTTGAAGAGCCAAATAAATCTAAAATGACACAGATGCGTTCCCGGTCTTAATGGGTTAACTAATGATGGACGTTGTGTCCCGTGTTGCACCTGATCCATTTGTCACACTGACATTAAATGTGACACAGGGACAAAGCTAATTAATTAATGCATTTAACTTGTCAAATTGCTCAAATACTGTATGTACTGTCCGAAGTCTGGCTTTGGTGAAGCAGCTCTGCTCTGATGGATGCAATGATCCTTACATCAGAGTCAGCATGGCTGTAAAGGTTTTAACCACATGAAACACGCTATTCTGTATCTAATAATAGGTGAACGTTCTGCAGAATTAGCAGATCTACAAGCTTGTTCGGCAATTTTCAGCAAAGAGATTTACAGTAGAGGGGGAAAAAAGTAGCGGGGGAAGTATAGACCCCCCCCCCCCCCCCCTGGGGACCCCTGGTCAATGAAGCACATAGGGTTTTAAGTGGTTAATGTATGGTGAACCACCAGCCAGTGGCCAGACTGGCCACTGCTTGTGGAACACCCTGATATATATAGCTTGTACGCAAAGCGATGCCTTTTTTTTTGCTGAAAATCACAGTGTAAACTAGAAAAAGTGCTCCTCGGAGCACAGGTCTCCGCCAGGTCAGGTACGTTATTGTGGCCTCCTGGTGGCGCTATAATAGGCCAATGTGAAAAGGGTGCCATTTATTCTTAGGTCTTTCACGGCAATCAGACACTGCATTCATGATTTGAGGCATTTTGTTCCAAGACCTGCTGGTGGCGCTATAACAGGCCAATGTGAAAAGGGTGGCATTTCTTCCTCGGCCTAGTGGGAATGTGCGTGTGAAAATTCACGGAAATCGCAAGCTGCGTGCATAGTTTGAGGCTTTTTGTTCAAAACGGACCAATCCTGCAAACTTTGGAAGCCAACCATAGGCAATGAGGATGGAATATGGGAAATCGGACAGATTTGTGTTGATCACATGACTATAGAGATACTGTGTACCGATTTGCATGACGTTTGGATAAAATCTGTAGGAGTAATGTAAAAAAGTAATGTAACAGGCCCATGTGAAAAAAGTTTCGGAGCGACCGGGCCAACGGTGCCAGAGATTAGCTGCTAACACACAGACAGGACGGACGGACGGACGGACGGACGGACGGACGGACGGACGGGGGCGAAAACATACTCTCTCGCCATGCATTTCGGCCTGGCGGAGACAATTAAACTCTCCAGCGCTATCTCGCTGTGGCTGAGTGCACAGCAGTTATACATTGACTGATAGTATATTAGTTCCATTGATGTAACTGTAAATGTGGTTTTATCTCCACAACTAAATCTTTTATGAGCATCCCCTGCTCTGGTAACTATTTGTGTATCTGTTTCTGTAAGCATAGGAAAAGATCATTGTGAGTCACTCTGGTTTGAATAATGTACTGTAAATACCAGCAGATGTCCTGACTCCGTCCATGCTGGAGAATAAGGGTATATTATTCATTCCAGCTGGAAGAATTTTTATAAAGAATTGGCAGATGGATCCGTCATCTGTCATTTTTTTTTACAGCAGGGCACCAAAGGGGGTCAGCAGCCGTCTATGGTAAATAAAAAATAAATGTATTTTTATATATATATATATATATATATATATATATATATATATATATATATATATATATATATATATATATATATATATATATATATATATATATATTAGGGGTGGGACGATATGGGTATCTCACGATACGATATCTGTGGCGATATTAGGCCCTCGATAACGATAATATCACGATATTCGATATATTGCGATATCACGATATATTGCATGAAATTTCACCAACGATATATCACGATAGTCCTTGTATTCAATTCATAAACTCTTAAAATAGCACCAAACAGTTCAAAATCATCATTACACAAATACAGAGTCGGAAAAACAACGTATCACAAAAAAATTAAAATATTATATATAAAATATTTTAATATTGGTTTTTTTCAGCAGTATATCTATATTAGTATACTATATATAGTATATTATTTATCGCGGGAGAAAGTATCGCGATATATCGTGATATCGATATATATATATATTTATTTGATCGATTGATTGAATACTTTATTAGTCAGAAATGTAAACAGCACGAGGTACAGTAAGACAATAAAGCTAAAAGGATAACACAAAAAAGTCCTGGGGACTTGTTTCCATTGTGGTCCTATGTATGTACTGTACATATTATTATCATTATAAAGACACACTTAACCACTTTTCACTTTGAAAAATCGTACAAAATTGCAACTTTTTTGATACAAGATTTCTGCCTGACAGCATTGATATGCAGTAGTACATACATACTGTACCTGACAACATGGCTCAGCCATCACTGTGGCTCAGGACGTATCGCTTGGGAATCGGAAGGTTCCCGGTTCGATCCCGGGCTCCCCCTGTGTTACGATCGAAAGACACTGAACCCTGGCCTAACTGCTCCTCATGAGCAGGCTGGTGCCTTGCATGGTTGCCTCCACCATGGGTGGGTGTGTGTGTGTGAATGGATGAATGTAATGCACATTGTAAAGCGCTTTGGATAAAGGCGCTGTATAAATGCACCATTTACAGTTTACACTATATATGTTGCTGTTGGGCAGAAACCTCTTATCTCCACATGTTAACTTTTTGTGTTTTTTTTCCTAAATTCCCTAAATGAATACCCTACTTGATCATACTAAAGCGTCCCACACAAGCATCAGATCCAAACGCAGCGCGAAGCGACGCGTTTTGAGCTTTTAGATCTGCTATTTTCTCCTGAAAAGTTACAGTTTTGGACATATGAAGTTTCCACCCAACAGAGACGATATGACAACTTAAAGATATACAGAAAGGGTTAGGTAAAGAACATGAAAGTCAGGGAGAAGTGTCCAAGTG
Source organism: Gymnoscopelus braueri (assembly GCF_963280865.1). Classification (NCBI taxonomy): domain Eukaryota; kingdom Metazoa; phylum Chordata; class Actinopteri; order Myctophiformes; family Myctophidae; genus Gymnoscopelus; species Gymnoscopelus braueri. The sequence continues at coordinate 37,258,011 of NC_137625.1, read as the reverse complement.
TCATGGTTTTACGATGACCCCGAGCAGGTGCAAGGTAGTTAACCACTTGCAGATCAGCTCTTTTCGGCGAATAGATTTGGTGTACATGAGGGGACCAAACGTATAGACCCCTAGGGCAGTGGGTCTCATTACATTACATTACATTACAGTCATTTAGCAGACGCTTTTATCCAAAGCGACTTACAATAAGTGCATTCAACATAGGTAGGGAACGAAACTACTAATCACCAGAAGTCTTAAGTGCAGTTCCTGCAAAAACAAGCAACCAAGAGTATACCTAGCGCTAAGGTAAAAGTGCAATATATCAGCTACCTACTTTCTTAAACAGATGAGACAAAATAGCAAAATCAAATGAGCAAGAGCTAAAACAAATAAGTGTATCGACTAAACAAGATTTCAACAACTAGTTAACAACAAGTAGGCCAGGCAAAGAGGAAGGGTAGTGTTTCCTGAAGAGGTGGGTTTTCAGCCTGCGGCGAAAGTGTGGTCCAGGATAGGTATCCTCATCGTTCCTTGAGGGGGTTCCAAATGGCCCCTTACGGGTGTGTAACTCTTAAGAGTGTACAAATGGAACCAAATGGAGCCAAAAGGGTCCATTTGGTTCCATTTGTACACTCTCAGAGTTTATAGGGGTCCTTGAAATGAAAAAAGTTTGAGAACCACTGCCATAGGGGACACCGGTCAACGAGTATTTAAGGGAGGGCGTCAGGGGGCCAATCATGGTACTTATGTACTTACACGTGACAACACATTTGGAATCTTAATAGGTAGAAAGTCTTTTGAATTAATAACTGCTCTAGAAAGAAAATAATAAGGGATGTCACTGTCTCGGTCTCCTCCTTTTTTGGCTCACCTATAGCCTACAGGTAGTATTATTTGTGTGTGTGTAATGTATGTGTGTGTGTCTGTCCACTGTTCTATTCTTGCTAGGTAGTTTAGAGGCAAATAGGATTTTCTATATGTGTGTGTGTGTGTGTGTGTGTGTGTGTGTGTGTGTGTGTGTGTGTGTGTGTGTGTGTGTGTGTGTGTGTGTACTTGTATTACTATACTTGTGAGGGCCACAAGTTCCCACAAGTATAGTAGAATTTGGTTGATAGACATTGTGAGGACACTTTTCCTGGACTTCACAAGATTGTTGTTTTATGGTTAAATGTATTTCTAGTTTTACAATTAGAAAAAAGATTCATGTTAGGATTAGAAAGTCAGAGGTTATGTTTAGGGATTGGGGTTATAGTCATGCCTGAGTTATACAGTACATACTTGTGTGCTGGTGTCGTGCACCGAAAATAGCTGATCTACAATCCCACAACACGCTAGCCGATCTTTGGATTTAGGATTAGGGTTGAAAATGGCGAAAGTTTGGAAAAAAATGCATTCATAAAATTGGCATCCTAAAATGTTGGATGTCCTCTAAAGTATAGTAATACTAACCTGTGTGTGTGTATTGTGTCGTATGAGAGGATGTGAAATTGGTCTATTAGGAGGCAGTCCTGCCAGCCCTCCACCACACAGCTGGAGGAAATGACTCGCTGTCTCTATGAGAGGGCAGCGTGCCGGGGACGCCACCGTTAAGATTTACTGGAAGATAATTCAGTGTGATACCAGATAATCCACACTCCACACACACTACAGTATCTACTGGCCAAGAAGAGAGAGCATAAAATAAATCGTTACAAAGAATTACTGTAGTCCAGAGTTTATCCAATATTTGCTGCAGATCTGCTCTTACGCACGCACGCATGGTCGCATGCACGCATGATCACGCACGCACGCACGCACGCACGCACGCACGCACGCACGCACGCACGCACGCACGCACGCACGCACGCACGCACGCACGCATGCATGCATGCACGCACGCACGCAGACACACACACACACACACACACACACACACACACACACACAGTTCCTTGTGTGTGTTCTTTGGTGTTGGGTTTGAAATATGGCTGAGATGCGAGAGACTAGACTTAGAAATGGTGATCAAGTCTGGTGGTTAGTCACGTTGCACCAATTTGTATTTTTTGTATTGAAAATGGTACTACCGCTAGCATACTGCTGCTAGTTTCTAGCTATTAATGAAAAAGTTATTGAACAATGATTAAAAAAGAGCTACTCGGGGACAACTTAAGTTGGTGATGGATGCAAGTTAGGAATACATGCCCCACCCGGTTATGTAATACCTGTCAGAGTTCTTGCTGTACCTGTTGCGCCCAGTGAAGTACCCGTTACCACAGTGCTAATAACGTTTAATAGATTTATAAATGGGCACCGGCCTACTTGGATTTCGGGAACGATGCAAGTCAGGAATGCATGCCCCACGTTGACTTGTTGTACCCGTTGTCAGAGTACCCAGTGCGGTACCCTGTACCATACAACCCATCGACCAAATATGGAGATACGGTCGGGGATCCCATGTCGTCAAAAGCTGCTGACGTCTTGTTGATGACGTGCATGGAGATGAATGGGAGACATACTGACCATTGTACACACTGCCACTTATATTGGTGCGACGGTACAAACGTGATGCAAAGCTCGGCCAATCCGACTGTGAAGCCGATGGGTTTGGTTGGCCAATAACGGCCACCCCCATCCCACACAGAGACAGAGATGTGGTGTTTTTCCCACAGACCCGCGGACAGACAGATTGAGAGATACATGCATGCTTTTTTCGGTTCTCGATAACCATTGGTCAGACCGAATTCCCTCTCTGCGATGTACACCCCAGGGTCATCAGCGACACACACGACAAGTTGGAAGTCCTGAGTTATGCTCGGGGCAGACAGACAGGCAGACAGACACACAGACAGACCCACACACACACACACACACACACACACACACACACACACACACACACACACACACACACACACACACACACACACACACACACACACACACACACACACACACACACTGACGCAGGTTTTGTGAATTGATTGATAGATACGTATATAGATAGATATAGATAGATGTGGTGTTACAGGCGGCATGGGAGGGTTAGTTAAATCAACTTAGAAACAATATTATGCCACTCACTTAATCGCCGGGTATGATAATAGCATTCTGTGTGGAATGCGCTCTTGACACAAACAGCAGTTAAAATCAATGCATTAATCGCTCAAAATAAACACCACTGGTACGTAAGGACATTAAACACTTGAACCCCAGCATCCATTATTCTAGCCGATCTACAAGCGTACAACGTGTCGCGTTGTGCGCTAGTAGATCGGCTATTTTTGGCACAGACATTTGGGGTAGACAGAAAAGTTTTCCAAGTCTAGATAGAGTTTTTAAGTGGTTAACTCTCAAAGTTAAAGGAGAATTTCGCCCGACGGTTTTATTACCTTTCTTATGATGTTATGATATCCTAGGAGGAGTGGTACAGTAGAGAAATGTCATAAATCCATAACGGGTCCGCTGCAGTTAAAAACCCACACCTATGGTGCTTTTTTTGGGGGGGTTTCCGGTCGGGCGCCGGAAGTGTCGCAAAAGCGAGACTTTACGGTGGGTGACATTCAAGAAACCCATGTTGCATAGTGTTGTGTTGCTATGAAGATCTCAGCAAAAAAAATGAAAGAAAAGCTATTATAATACGCGATTTAAAGCAAGCACGATAGGCGCGTTTTTTTACTGTGGCGGACCCGTTAGGGATTTATGAAATTTTGTACCACTCCTCCTAGGATATCATAACATCATAAGAAAGGTAATCTCTCAAGAACAGATTCTGCTCTGCGTTTGAATCTGTCGGGGAGGTTCGTCATAACATGTACGCAGTAGCCTACAAGTGGGCGTGCCTTCAGATCAGGAAGCAGGCCGCGCTTTACCCAATCAAATGTAATGGGCGGGATTCACGTGTCCGTCGATCCTTCCCCTCTCGAAACCAACCGAAACTAATTTAACAATACCGTCCGCGGAGCAGACAAAACCACGGAAAGATATTCACATTTTAACTTGCTCTTTCATCATAGAAACAAGTGGGCTTATAACCAAAACGATCCATGTTCTCTGGGAGAAGTGGTGTCAGTGTTCCGTGTAGAAATAATGTTAGTGGGAATGAAAACATAGTCGCACCACCCAAGGTGATGCGCTGAAGGCAGACCAAAACCCCGGTTTCCTTGCGCACAGGTGCTACGTTTTCTTCCTCCCAGAGCCAACTGAGATAGTCAAAAACAGCAGAGGGCGCTGTCTTTCCTTTTCATTTGGCGCTGGGTTCCCAGATTGTAAGAAAGGTAATAAAAACTTGGGCGAGATTCTCCTTTAAATAACCACTAAGGATGCTAATGTGTGTAAGCAGGTCTTAAGCAGTTCAGACTGGGTCACACCAAGGCATCCTCTCCTCTCTGCAGTCAGTCAGGTTGGTGCTCTCATTACCGGAGTCACTACGCACCTTACTGCTTCACAAACACTGCTGTCTGTCACCATGGCAACACCCCGCTACCCACTGGGTGCATGTTTGCATTGAACTTGTTGTGTAGTATTATAATTATAAATATTTTATATATTTATTTGGTGGTGATTTTGGACATGAGTGTTGTGTGTATGCGTGTGTGTGTGTGCGCGCCCCCGCCATGTGACACATGTGGGTGTGTGTAATACCGGGGTATGTGTGTTCGAATGTATTAACCCATTTAGACCTGTGTAACTTTTATACCTTTCAATCTGGGAATAGTTTGTGTCATTTTAGATGTTGATGTATGGATTGTCTTTGGGATGAAAACGTGACGTTAGGATTTAGACTGCGTTTTTAGAATGGGCCTCAGGTGAGTCAGGTCTAAAAGTATATCAACTGCTACAGTAAGTCTTGCAAGTTGCAAGGTGATGCAGTTTAATGCTCTATCATACATATAGCTTGTCTGTGTGTTTTGGATGTGTGTGTCGACGGGGCATACACATGTATATAGTACTCCGACATGTCTTTAAACTGCAATGTGTGCTTGCTTGCATGTATATTATGAATTTGTGCATATTTTAGTGTGCGTGCGTGTGCACGTGTGTGTGCGTGTGTGTGTGTGCATGTGAGTGTTTGCGTGTGTGGGTCATCATTCTGGGCTGTGTTAAGCTTGGTCAGCAGCAGATTGCAGCTTGTCAGGTTTTTGTCTCAGAGACTGCACACACACACCCACACACAGTGAATCCCCAGGCACATATTGACTGGTGGGAAATGTCACATAACGTTTATGATGTTACTTAGTGTGGGAAATCCTCGTAGCCATTTGGGCAGGCCAGGTAGCCAACCTTCTGGTCATCTGGCTGCTGTTTATCCCTGTACCAACTCTTTACTTTTTGTGGCTTCTTATTTCAAATTTTCTTGAAACAAGTATATATTGTATTATATATTGTACCTTAACCCATTAAGACCTGAGGCCGATTCTACAAATGCTTCTAAATCAGTAGTTCTCAAAGACCCCCAAAATGATATGTATTTGGCCGCGGAACCCCATCTGAGAATGTTTTGTGCCAGGGACCAAAAAGTCTTTGAATATATATATATATTTTTAAAGCAAACATTTGTAACCCAAATCTTTGCTTCTGGGGATTCTACAAATGTCTTCTAAATCCTTACAGTTTTCTGAAAAACCTATGTTGCTATATATCAGAAGTGCTCAAACCTTTTAATGTCAAGGACCCCCCAAATCATATGTATTTGGCAGCCGACTCCCATCTCAAAACATTTTGTTCCAGGGACCCCCAGAAGCAAAGATTTGAGTTACAAATGTTCCCTTTAAAAAACATTTTCAAATATTCGCACAAATGTTCAAGATTTTTCAAAAATAGTAGATCTACAAGGTCATAGCACGGCACTCGGTGGCGTGCTATGAGCTTGTATATCTCCTATTAAAATCCCAAAGGATCCCTCCCGATCAGTCATTTGATGGAGTCAAGAGTACGTTTAAAATGTGAGGTACCATCCGCTGCATCATATCTTCCTTCCTACCGGAAACCCATCGTTTTTACAGTGTTCAAACGATGGAGAGCCATATATGTTAGACACGCAGAGAAGGACAAAATGTTTATTTGATTACTAAACTTTCATTCAATTAATTTCCCGTCAATCATTTAGGCTAATTGATTATTCAATTAACCGTTCCACTCCTGGAACGGTTAATTTGATAGTCCACAGTGAAGGGAGAGAGAGTTAAGGAGTGACATGCGGAAATCGAACCCTAGACTCGCTGAGCCTATGTGGTACACGCCTTAAACACTCGGCCATTGGTGCCCAAGTTGGCTTGGAGTGTGGGACTACTTTCCTTTTATCGTGTCTTGTTTTTCTTGTTCTTTTTGCTGCTTTGAAACCCTGTATTATGCTTTGTATATTATGCTGAGGTTGTTGTTATCACAGTCTTGTGGAACATGCTGCACCAACAGTTCGCAGCTTGTACCTGTATGAGTGAGTGGCAAATCAAACCCCCCTTGATTCTTGAAGTACTGCTGGCAGCCAAACAATACACTTGTCCTTGGCTGGGGTTTTATTTAATTTAAGGCCCCGTTTAGACGACAACGGTCTCTAGAGAAAACAGCAAAATAAATTATCAGACGTCTCAGGGGTTGAAAACGCAATAAAGCGCTAACCAGTGTTGCCAGATTCTGCGAGAGAAATTACCAATCAGGTCTATGAAAACAAGCCCAAAAGTCTATTTGAAAATAGCCGATCCACAAGCTCACAACTCGTCGCAATACGACACGTGAGCTTGTAGATCTGCTATTTTCCCCCAAAAATTGGAACATTTTAACAACGCAAATCTTGTATGGGGGTCCTTGGCACAAAATATTTTCAGAGAGGGGGGGGGGGTCTGTGTGTAAGCAACTACACTTTGGAAACAAGCCCAAAGTCGCTTATAATAAGCGGACATGGCAACCAAACAAACAGCTGTGATAGGAAGTAGAATGGAAGTTGTTCTAGCATGCGTGACTGGTCTAACTGACAGTGCGTCACCGCCACCTAGCCACCTGGCATGCACACTACAGCGTTTTCAATCACTTTGTAGACAAGTAAACGCAGAATAAAAAGCGGCACTTTCCCGTTTTCTCTAGAGAAAAAATCTTGTAGATTGGCTATATTATAGAAGCCTATATAAGGTGGTTGAGAAAATGCCCCCCACCTCTGTTTCATTTTAACAAATGGTAACCTTGCTTCCTTGCCTGCTCTCCCTTTGTCATTGAATGTCTGGCTCTCATGGAGGAACTGTATGTAATGGCATCACTTCAGATTGATTTAATGTCATGGTTTAGAGCAGGGAACCTAAGACTTCAGACTTGATATTTGATAAATAAACCTAGATCTCTCTGTGTGACTAGAGCTGCAAGTCTAATAAATCACCATCTTGCGGTTTTGTTATTGAATATCATGTCTATAATATACTGTATGTAGACATATAGCTTTACTCTACATGATTGGTTTTCAACTCTGTACAGAAATATAGTACTAGTGTGGGTTGAACGAAGTACTTGTACTTTGTTACTTCCCATCTCTGGTTGGGGTGGGGATGTGTGATGTTTTGTTTATTTGACAATTTCACACAAAGATAATTGCATGGTTGCAACATCAATGTACGTGGACAATAAAAAGTGCATTACGTAACAAAAGAAATTCCATTGTGGTTGGATGTCATAGAGGTGTGTGTGTGTGTGTGTGTGTGTGTGTGTGTGTGTGTGTGTGTGTGTGTGTGTGTGTGTGTGTGTGTGTGTGTGTGTGTGTGTGTGTGTGTGTGTGTGTGTGTGTGTGTGTGTGTGTGTGTGTGTGTGTGTGTGTGTGTGTGTGTGTGTGTGCGCGCGCGTGCGTGTTCAATGAGCTACATACAACACAACTGTCTTTACATAGGTTACATTATCTAAAAGTCAGAGTTTCAGTTTTGCTTTACATGTGACTGGGTTTATAGTCGTCTTAGGAACATTATTCCAATCCTGGACACCTGAGTATCTGAAATCATCTGGTGTTTCGGGTCTCGCAACATACACCCTCGGCCAGGTGACCCAGCCGGGGTTGATCAACCCCGACTTACGTCCCCGTAGCTAGTTACCCACGGTCAGTCCTCTTAGGGCAAGACGGGCCACTCAGTCTGCTTCTCCGGAACTACTCTGCCGGTACTGGGGGAGGCTCTGGTATGTGGAGGGACTAGGCTCTGTGGATGGCCTCCTGTCCGGTCCCCTCCTTCGTCTCACCAGGTCAGGATCTGAGCGTTGCACCAGACTCCCCAGCTCCAAACATTTCACTCCGGCGTGATGGTGTCTAGGTTGTATAGGTTATAATGTTCAAAAATAGGCAGCGCAATGTGATGCAATAATAATCTGTGGTCAGTGGTGTAAAGTAACTAAGTACATGTACTCAAGTACTGTACTTAAGTACAATATTGAGGTATTTTTTACTTTACTGGAGTATTTACAATTTTCAGTACTTTTACTTCTACTCCACTACATCTCAGAGGCAAAAATTATACTTTTACTCCGCTACAATTATTTGAAAACTTTACTTATTAGTTACTTTGTAGATTAACCACTTCAGCCCTATGTGAACTTTGGCTATTTGAAAATAGCCGATCTACAAGCTCATATTGTGAGCTTGTAGATCTGCTATCTTCAAAAGATTTTGCATAATGACTACTTTCTACTTTTGGTACTTTATGTACATTTTGATACCAATACTTTTGTACTTGTCTTTTACTCAGGACAATTTTGAATTTCGGACATGTACTTGTAACAGTACTTCTACATTGCAGTATTGATACTTTTACTTAAGTAAAACATTTGAGTACTTTTTAGGACTCCAAAATCGGGATTGGCACCAGACCCCCAAAAATGTTGCATCGGTACAGCTTTACTACTAATCCTTACCAGTGTCAGACTTGCTAGACTAGACCTTGTGTTGTGCCTGTGAGTCTCTTTGACCTGCAGGAAGAAGAGGTATAATCCATTTAGACCAGGGAAGAATCTGTGTCATTTTTTGATTTATTTGGCTATTCAAAAATAGCAGATATACAAGTTCGTAGATCTGTTATTTTTGAAAAATCGTGAAAGTTTGTGCAAACATTTGTATATATATACATATTTGTAAAGCAAACATTTGTAACTCAAATCTTTGCTTCTGGAGATTCTACAAATGTCTTCTAAATCCTAACAGTTTTCTGAAAAACGTATGTCGCTATATCAGTGGTGCAGAAACTTTTTCATTTCAAGGTAAGGACCCCCAAAATTATATGTATTTGGCCGCGGACCCCCATCTCAAAATATTCAGTTCCAGGGACCCCCATTGAAGCAAAGATTTGAGTTACAAATGTTCCAAATGTTGCAAATGTTCCCTTAAAAAAAAAAAAATCAAATATTTGCACAACATATTTTATATAATATTTGTTTTTTAAATCTTGAACATTTAATGTCCAAGATTTTTTTTTTATTATTAGCAGATCTACAAGCTCATAGCGCGGCACACATGAGCTTGTAGATCTTTTGAATAGCCCAAAGAAATCTAAAATGAAAAAATGAAAATTCTCGGTTCGAATGGATTAATACGTATTTTGGGGCTACTACAACACCATTTACAGATTTTACCTGACAGTTTGAACTCTGTTTCTCTGGACTCTACCGGGAGCTCCGTCCTGTGTGCTCTGGACCGAAATGTGTTAAGATAAAACTAGTGTTTACTCTGCTTGAACATACTGCAAAAAAAAGGATTTCTTTAGTGAGAAGCTTGTCTTGTAAGTCAGACCTTCTAATCTACACAACATGACAGAACACTGTTTACTTTAGAGACTCAGAGGACTGTCTTAGACCAGTGGTTCTAAGGCACAAAATAGGCACAAAATAAGAGACGATTTGTCGACATTTGTCAAGATTTGTCAGCATCATTTGAAAATAGCTCATCTACAAGCTCGCAGCTCGTAGATGGGCTATTTTCGAATGGCCAGAAAATGAAATGATAAAAGGATTAGTACACTCAAAAAAGTACTTGTTTTCTATTAATTACACACCCCATGAAGACTTGAATTCATGGAGATTTTTTTGTTTTTGTCGCATTCCTGAGACAATAATTGTAAGACCGGGTCATTGGTTTGTAGGAGACTCTTGGAGTCTTGTAAATCAGTACTGGAGACTACGCCGGTCATCAAATCATTGGCTTAGGAAAATACGACAAAAACAAAAAAAATCTCCATGAATCCAAGGCTTCATGGGGTGTGTAATTGATAGATTAATAATAAGAACATTTTTGGGCAAACTACTCCTTTAAGTGTTTAAAATGTTCCTCATTTTTGCTGGTTCCCTGGACCCCACCTTGAGAACCAGTGTCTTACACCATGCAGTATGGAATAAACGGCTGTCACATGATCTGTTCAGGATAAGGAACTGTGACCTAATCTGTGTGCAGTAAGATCATGACTTAAGCATCTGCTGTGACATCATAATCTCCATTTCTAAGAAAGAGTGACATCATCTGTGTAGAATAAGCAGTGGTGGAAAAAGTACTCAGATATTTTACTTAAGTAAAAGTAGCAATACCACAGTGTAGAAATACTTTGTTACAAGTAAAAGGCCTGTGTTCAAAATGTTACTTGAGTAAAAGTACAAACGTATTGGCATCAAAATGTACTTAAATTAGCAAAAGTGAAAGTACTAAAATGTTTGAAAATAGCAGATCTAGGCTATTTTCAAATAGCCAAAATCCTGTTTGCATAAAATAGGGCTAAAGTGGTTAATGTGTGTTTCATAATATAATAATTCATAATCTGCAAAGTAACTCGTAACTAAAGTTTTCAAATAATTGTAGTGGAGTAAAAGTACAATATTTGCCTCTGAGATGTAATGGAGTAGAATACAGTAGAGTACAGTACTTGAGTAAATGTACTTAGTTAGTTTACACCACTGAGAATAAGTACCTGTGACATTATTGCGTAGCTAAAGAAGGGATAGTAGCATCATGTTATGTCTGGGAACGCTAGTGACATCATCCACAAACTTTTCAGGCCTGTCTTAACTTTAGAATCTATGGGTTTGTCTCCCTCCTGTGGCCGTTGGGTGGTACTGCGGGCCCACTGTGTCAGGTCAGGTGGATGTGGTGATAAAAGTGGTGGAAAAAGTACTCAAATGCTTTACTTAAGTAAAAGTATCAATACTGCAATATAGACTATATAACTCTGTTACAAGTAAAAGTCCAGAATTCAAAATGTACTTGCGTAAAAGTACAAAAGTATTTGCTTCAAAATGTACTAAAAGTACAAAAATGTTTGATAGCAGATCTACAAGCTCACAACGCGTCGCGATTGTGAGCTTGTAGATCGGCTATTTTCAAATAGCCTATGTATAAAATAGGGGTAAAGTGGTTAATGTATGTTTCATAATATCATCATTTATTTCTGAAAAGTAACTAGTTAGTTTCAAATAATTATTATATATATTATAATTATATCAATATTTGCCTCTGAGATGGAGTAGAAGTAAAAGTACTGAAAATGGGAAATACTCCAGTAAAGTAAAAATTCCTCAAAAGTGTACTTAAGTACTAAATGGGAAATACTCCAGTAAAGTAAAAATCCCTCAAAAGTGTACTTAAGTACATTACTTGAGTAAATGTTCCTAGTTACTTTCCACCACTGGTGGTGATAGATGGTTAGGTCTCTGGTGGAAATGTCATCAACCCTGTGAACGTTGTCCTTGACAGCATCTTGTGGAAGCATCTGAGGCCACCGGTTCTAAAGGAATGATAATGAGGCTGATATGTCATTGTCACTGTTTTATTCATAATACGTCTGGCTTTGTGGACAAAGTCTGTAAGCTGATTTAGGTAGAGAGCCCACATGGTAAACAGAAGGTCCCAGGTTCGATTCCCGTTTCAAGAGCTCATATGGGGGCCCCATATGCACCCCCCCGCAAAAAAATTATAATATTATTTTTTATAATTTTTTTTATTACAAAATAATTTGTGGACTGAAGTTGGTTTGCTTCCACAATCCATAATGATGCATTTTCGAACTAAATTAATTAGGCTATCTGCACTTCCACCATTGACAGACAGCTAAAACAACTCACTCACATGATTCACTTGAGCTGAGCCCTGATTCAATCAGATCTACATCCTCTTCTTGCATGAAATTATTGGACGTCGGCCAGCCAGAGGCGGGCCCTGGACTGGGATGTGAGTCAAAAAATATAAAAAAATCACACCCAGTGTGAAGTGGGCGGTGTGGTCACAGTGGTCATCACAGTGATGGAAGAAGTGATGGAAGAAAAGTAATATTGTGGACCAACCATTGTACACCCCTAAAAAAAAACATAAATGTGTTTTTTTAAGTGCATAGTCCTATTTATAGGGCTATGCACATGTGTCATGTTTCACTAGCCAATCACAGTCCTGAATAGACTGTGATTGGCCAATCACAGCGCAGGGTTGGGGGGGTGCAATGGGTGGGGGGGGTACAATGGTGGCCAATCACAGTGCAGCGAATGTCGATGTCCAAACCTCACATATAGGGGCGGCCATATATAGGGGGGGGGGGGCCTGAGGTTGGGGGCCCGCCACTGGTCGAGGTGTCCCTGAGAAAGACACTTAACCCCTAACTACCCCCACCAGCTGTGGGATGAAATAGGTCTTATTATTGTTATTGTTAATATTATTAAAAGTCTGATGTTCAGTGTCATGCTGTTGTTCTTGATGAGGTAGTTGGTATTGGACCCAAAATAGTCTTGTGTGTGTGTGTGTGTGTGTGTGTGTGTGTGTGTGTGTGTGTGTGTGTGTGTGTGTGTGTGTGTGTGTGTGTGTGTGTGTGTGTGTGTGTGTGTGTGTGTGTGTGTGTGTGTGTGTGTGTTAGCCTATATTGTAAAGAGTATAATCATTGCTGTCCGGCAGAAACCAGCTAACTCCATTTTTACGCTTTTGCATTTCTTTTCCATAAATCAGAGCCTTTGAACACCCTTTACGTCTGTGTGTTGGTAAAAAACAAACAAAACAAACAATGAAAAGCATTAAAAAGCACTTCTGACAAAACCAGCTAACTCCATTGGATCCTCAAACTTTCTGCTAAACCAGCTAACTCCACCGGTCAGCAGTTAGCTGACTCCAGGCTCCAACCCCTTTTGACCTCCAACCTCAATGTGAGCTTGGAGGTCCATTCAGCTGTTCTTATCAATGATGAACAAAACCTCCTAACTCCACTTTTTTTCATTTCCTGGAAAATGAACTTTTTGGAGTTAGCTGGTTTCTGCCGGACAGTAGAGATATGTTGTAATAGTCTGTGATTATGATGTTTTAATGAGCTTGTTTCATAGACTGAGAAATAAAAATGTAATTTCTTTAAGATACCCTTTTAAATAAAACACAAACACAATGTTCCAGTTTTGGCAACCTTGTAGCTATGTTTGGAATGATTGACCCCTGCGCATTTTGAGTGGAGTCATATTCTTGAGGATTTGTAACGTACTAATTGAAATTGATCATATTTAATTATATATTTATAGTTTATACATATCTGTCAAAAGGATAAAACACAGAAAAGCTTGATAGCTTATGGTGGTCCTTGGAGTGCAAATGTGCGCTTAAACAGAGTTCCATGTGGGGGGGGGTCTAGGGCAGTGGTTCCCAAACTGAGGGTCGGGACCCCCAGTGGGGTCCCCAAATTATTTTGGGGGGTCCCCAGATGATTAGTTTAATGTGCAACATTGTTTTCTCACTCAACAGTAAACAAACCAACATACATTATAAGTGCGTACAGGGTATCTGCACATTTCTAAAGTTACAATTGAATTACTTTTAAGACCTTTTTTAACGCCGAATTGGCCAAAGATTACGTAAGAAAGAGGCAAACCTTGTGAAAATAGCCGATCTACAAGCTCACTGCGAGGCGTTGTGAGCTTGTAGTTCGGCTATTTTCACAATATTTATCTTTGGAACCAAGTCAAGCTAAATGTAATGCCTACAATTCCAAGTGCTTGTCAGGGCCGGGGGTCCCCAGTTCAAATATGATTATTTTGGGGGGTCGCGGCCTGAAAAGTTTGGGAACCCTTGGTCTTAGGTCTACTTATAGTAAATAGCCATTTTTAAAACAATGTCTCAGAATGAAATATTTAATTCAAATCATGTTTAGAATCCCAGCTGTGGCAGGGATTCAGGTTTTTTTGTGTGTTGTCCTGAATGATGACACATCAACTATGGACTCCACTTAAAGGTCAAATGCAGTGTGCTGGAGTTGATTTAACTGTTTTAACTGGGAATAACCACTAGAGGGCAGCAGAGGCTCTGCCCTCCAATAGTCTCACACTGTATTGACATACAAACTAGGACTTCCAAACAGATCCACAGACATTATTAGGCCACTGAGTCCCGTCTAAAAGAGCTAATTGTGCGAGTTCTTAATAAAGTTGCCTAGCAAACATAGGGAGGAGAGAACTGAAGTTATAAAGCAGTTGATACGTGTAAACTTTGAAGTTTGTCTCATTCTCAACATTTCTAAACTCCTGGTGGAGCTTGGTGGGAGGTGAGTAAGTTTAGACAATTTAATTTAAGAGGCTTTGGTTGGCTGACAGGGTTATCTCTCTCTCTCTCTCTCTCTCTCTCTCTCTCTCTCTCTCTCTCTCTCTCTCTCTCTCTCTCTCTCTCTCTCTCTCTCTCTCTCTCTCTCTCTCTCACTTCAGCCCTATATACACTTCGGCTATTTGAAACAGCAGATCTCAAATAGCGGTGTGACGCGTTGTGAGCATGTAGATCTGCTGTTTTCATAATATGTGTATACATTTTAGATATTTGAAACTGTCTCTCTCTCTCTCTCTCAATCCCTCTCTCCCTCTCAATCCCTTTCTCCCTCTCTCCCTCTCAATCTCTCTCTCCCTCTCCATCTCTCTCTCCCTCTCCATCTCTCTCTCTCTCATATCTCCCTAAAGAAATCTCTGCCACCATCATCATGACAGACGGCCCTGTGTGTACAGAGGCCAAAGTCACAGGGAGGGACACATAGGACAAAAACGCAGTTGATCTGCACTGCAGTCCAATTAGCCAGAAGTTTCATGTACTTTTCGGATTGGTGATCCATCCTGTAAAAGTCGATGATGTGCTAACGAGTCCTAGTACACGCACGCACACACACACACACACACACACACACACATACACATACACATACACATACACATACACATACACATACACATACACACACACACACACCCATGGCTGTGTATTGTCACAGTAAGGGTTCGGTTTGCTTTTTGGGGGGGGGGGGGGGGGGGGCTCTGCTTTTGATATCCTCCTTTTGGTTATTCACTTTTATGGCCGGTGGGGATTATGTTTTATCCCTGCTTCTGATCAGACTCTACATGCATTTCCTTTACTGATATGTTTGATATTTATGTTTGATGACATCACAATCTTAACTATTTAATTAAAAATGTATCCACATTAACTCATATTTTTGGGTAAACTTGTCAAGATATTTCATAATATTTTTTGTAATTGAAACAAATGTGACAATACTAGCCTACAATCTACAAGCTCACAACACGTCATATCGTGATGCATTGTGAGCTTGTAGGGTGGCTATTTTCACTAGTTTTTTTTCCAGTCCAAAGACATGTATACTATGTACAAGTGGTTATGAAAATATCCCCCCTCTCTTCTTTATCAACAGGTGTTGTGCTGGTAGTGAGAGGAGAGGAGAGGAGAGGGCAGCATTATGGTGAAGGCTGGGAGGAAGACCTCCAGCTGTCCCCGAAGACAGGTACAACAGGTATGTACCATGCATGCTACCGGATCTACTCCACTCACTTGACTCCATAGTCCACTGCAGACAGACCTAGGCCTGCAGTGGTGGAAAAGTATTCCCAAAATGTTTTACTAAGTAAAAGTCCGAAATTCAAAATGTACTTAAAGTACAAAAAGTCGAAAGTACTCATTATGCAGAATGTCCAATTTCACAAGTTTTCAAATGTCTACAATGTATACAAATCTTTTGAAAATAGCTGATCTACAAGCTGATCTAATCTAGCAGCTTGTAGATCATATTTTTAAATGGACGAAATGTAAATAGGGTTGAAGTGGTTAATGTGTGTTTTGTGATAATAATCAAAATCTACAAAGTAACTAGTAACTAAAGTTTTCAAATAATTGTAGTGGAGTAAAAACTACAATATTTACCTCTGAGATGTAGTGGAGTAGAGGTAAAAGTACTGAAAACTGGAAATACTCCAGTAAAGTAAAATTACCTCAAAATTGTACTTGAGTACAGTACTTGAGTAAATGTACTTGCTACTTTGCACCAGTATAGGCCTGTCACAATTATTACATTGCCGTCTAACCGCAATCATTTGAGATAATCACAATTATTTAGCATAATCGCCATAATCGTTTCCATGTTGAAAAATGCTCATCCATTTTCAAACATTTCCACAAAATAGCCCAAATAGGCGATCTACAAGCTCACAAATACGTCACGACATGTAACATAGTTTTTTTGCCCTCTATTGTGAATTATGTCTCCATTATGACCATGGATATGCCCAGGAAATGCTTTTAATTTCAGCTTGTCTTTAAAGGGGTCAAGGGTTATGCAGAATATAAAATTTTAGGCTGTACATTTTGATCAGTGATGGACACATCACCTTTAAATGCGTGAATAAAACATACAGTACATACATACAGCTTCCTCACACATTTGCATAATCATAATTGGCAATATTTCTTTTGCTATCTCAAATGGGTGACAGCTGCACACAAGTTGACCCAGGCCCACCCATCCCTATGCATCTGCTGTTAAGCTGTTGTTGTGATAGATGGCTGTATTTTACTGTGCTCTAAACCTGTTTTTAATTTAGTGGGAAATTTCCCCCCTTGATGCTGTTAAATAGATTTACCACTTCCTACTTATGTCTGTGGTCCACCCACAGTCGCATGCACACACGCACGCACGTACACAGGTAACCACGCACACACACACACACACACACACACACACACACACACACACACACACACACACACACACACACACGCAGGTAACCACACCGCGACACACACACTTTCACTTAAGAGGATGGTCCAAGTCACTTATCTGACGGGTGAGTGTGTGTGTGTGTGGGATGTGAGAGAAGGTTAATGTCTTGTCGTCAACTCTCTGGATGCTCAGGACACACACACACACACACACACACACACACACACACACACACACACACACACACACACACACACACACACACACACACACACACACACACACACACACACACACACACACACACTCAATACTTATGGACTATGAAGACACAGCTTCAGTTAATTAACAGTGGAATCACTTTTCCTCTGGTTAGTTTCAATGCATAATGCTGTCCTTTGGTTTCCTCGTCCCCCATGCGTGTTTGGAAGAGAAGAATAAAATAAGTATTATGACGATATAGAATTAATTTGTATAACAGAAGCTGAGTCTTAAATATTTTTTTAATAAATCAACGCTATTGAACACCCTTTACGTCTGTGTATTGATAACTGGAAATACATAATTAAAAAATACTTCAAAATTGTGCTTAAGTATGGTACATGTACTTGTCACAATTATTTCAGATTTTTATCAAAATATAAAATTATTAAATATGCCAGTAATTTCTTTGTATATTTAAGGTATTTGTCATATCTGCCCCTGTGCAATGTTTGATTACAAAGCCTAAAAGGCAAACAGAAATAAAGGTTTTATTCATATGTTCTGATGTTCAATGGCAAACATGCCAGGTGGCAATTATTTGTAGTTAAATTTGCAATCGTGACAGCCCTACACATGTACTTAGTTGCTTTCCACCACCGGTTGCTGTATGCTGTCAACTGTTTGAAACCACTGTGACACATCATGGGATCAGCGGTGACTCTGACTGACTGGTTGGGCGTCTCACCTGGTGGTGTTTGACGTGAACAAGACGCCACTGGGAACACCCCTGTCAGAAACTGTTTTTTAATGTTTTTGCTTTTCACAAGTTTTGAACCACCGTTCCCCATCTTTTGTCTTTCTTCTCCTCTTCTCCTCCTTTGCTACTTTCCTCTTATCCTACCTTTATGCCTTTCTAGGGCTGCCTGTCACGATTACAAATTTAAGTCGACGATCAATCGTCACTCAAATAATTGCGATTAACGGTTTAATTGTGTGTTTGGCTTTGAACATTGGAACATATGAATACAGATTTCATTTCTGTTTGCCTTTTAGGCTTCGTAATAAAAAAAAATGCAAAGGGCAGATATGACAAATAACTAAACATACAAAGAAATGATTGACATATTTAATCATTTTATACATGTAAAAAAAGGCTTGTAGATCTGCTATTTCCGCTATATTTGAAAATGTGTGAACATTTTTCAACATGGAAACGATTATGATGACTATGCAAAAATAATTGTGACTATCTCAAATACTTGCGATTAGAGGATTATGTAATAATTGTGACAGGCCTATGCCTTTCCTCAAGGTGTTCTTCCTCTCCTCCGTCTCATGCATTGGGTCACTCTTATTCATCTCAGACGTTCACCTCTGTCTTAAGTTTCTTTTATTTCATTGTTTAATCCTATCTATTTTTGTGTTGTCGTTCTTTTTTTATAGCATCAGATGGAGGAAGACGATGAGGATTTACAGCCCCAGGAAGACACCCGGTCTCCGTCACAACCTCAGCCCGAGGGGGGAGGAGGAGCCCAATCCCCGGGACAACAACCCCAACTCCAGGCCCAGGCTTCAGACGAGGCCTCCCCCGACAACGACGAGAACCGGGGAGAGACTCCGATGGAGGAGACCGCCGCCGACGCACAGAACCAGGAAGCGGAGGAGGATTGTCCCTCCCGTTCCCGACCGCCCGCCGCCAGGGCTCTGTGGAAACCCATACCCCAGATTCAGCCCCAGCCCGCAGCGGGGCAGTGGAAGCCGATTCCACCCCTGGAGCCCCAGGACAGTCCCGACGGTGGTGAACCGGCGACCGCCGGCTCTACCCGGAACCAGAGCTGTCAGACGGAAGAACAACCGCCGCAGAGCAGTCCTGGAGGTCATGGTCACAGTTTGGGTAAGACGGGATTGGAGTGTTTTGACTGTTTTAACCCATTTAGACCTGGCTTATAATGCATCCTGACCAGCACTTATAGTACTTCATAAAGCTTGTTAAAAGTTGTTCTGCTTAATTATAAACATTTATAACGCGCATTATAGTCGGTCTCTACTCTTAAGGCTGCACTATGTAACTTTCCTCTTCTACCCCGGATTTGAACCCGGTCTCCTGCGCAAGTGCTGACATATTTACCATTGAGCTAGTAGAGCCTGCCTGCCTGCTTGCTCAGGGGATACATTTAATCTTGACCTTCAGGTCAAAATTCATGTCAGATCCTGTGTCTAGGTGAGACATGACCTTTGACACGATCTAAACGTCTCAATAGAAGAGCAGGGAGACAAAATACACAACCACCCCAATTGTATAAGTTATATTGTATTAACATACTCTACCATATAGATAGGACAAAATTACATTCTATTCATGAGGAAAAAATTACATAGTGCCGCTTTAACTACAGGTTTTGTGTTGGTGATACAGTACATGTGACACCTTTCACCCGGTCACTCTTTCCTCTGTCCTTCTATAAGTCATTCCTTCCTGTTTTCAATCCCTTTTCCATCATTCCTGCCTTTCGTTATTCCTTCCGTTATTCCTTTCTTTTCCTTCCTTCCATATACTTCCTTCGTCATATTTCCGTCTTCTCTATTTATTTCCATACTTCTCTACTTCCTTTCATTCATCCTGCCCGCTTCGCCCTACCTAGAGAGAAGGAGGAAAGGTCTCTCACATGTTCTAAAAATAGACCTTCTAATTAGCTCGCATGCACCTGGCAAGTATTCATTAGTCTGAACACACGCACACGCACACGCACACGCACACACGCACACACACACACACACACACACACACACACACACACACACACACACACACACACACACACACACACTAGACAAAGTAGAGGAGAAAGGTGTGAATTTGTCAAAGCAGGAAGTCATATCGGACAGGGTTCAGGAAGTTGTTTCTAATTGGCTGTCAGAGTGGCAGCCTCTCTCGTCACCATGTCTGACAGAGCTACCTCGTTCTTTCTCTCTCTCTCTCTCTCTCTCTCTCTCTCTCTCTCTCTCTCTCTCTCTCTCTCTGTGTCATTCTCCACTTCCACACAAAGAGAAGTCCGTCCTCTGGTGGCTTACACTGAAAGACCACTCGCTCCGTTGATTCCTGCTCCTGGGGGTAAAGAAAGGAGTCATGCAGGCCCGCGTTCAACTGGTTAGTTAGTGTCAGCCCACCGCTCTGATTGGTTGACCTCTGACCCCGTTGAGGGGGTTGGTGAAACGGGTCAGGAATGGTAGGGGTCGGTGACCCCAAAGGACTAAAGCAGTAGGCCTCTGGGAGGGGGGAGGGGCATTTTTTGCCTTGCTTTCTCTATTCTATCCTCTCTCCCTTTCTCCCTCTCTCTCTATCTCACTCAACATTCGAATGCTGCGCATGTGTGACCTTCTTCTTCACTCATGTGTCTATTCATTAATCTCCGCCAGGCCGAAAAAGCAGCAGAGATTTATTGGTTTTGCTCCTGTGTGGGTGTTTGTCTGTCTGTGGCTAATCTCACAAACTACTACAGTGATCAACGTCAGAGCCCTTGGCACAAGAGAGGCCAAGAACCTCAAATCCAGATTTTTTTTCAAATCTGTCAGTGACTCAGTTGTCAGTTGTTGTGGTGAAGTAGAGTTGATCTCTTTGGTCAAGTTTATAAAGGTTGCCACGGCTGTACAGCACAGCACACCTATGACGCGCACGTGCGTGCCTGCCTGCGTGCCTGCCTGCGTGCGTGCGTGTGTGTGACTTGACAGGCAGCCGCGCCGAGGCAGGTGGGGGAAACTCTTTCTTATTGTCTTTCCATGCTTTGTTTGGTCGTATTCTGGTTCTTCAGGTCGTAAAATTGGGGCGTTTCGAGAATATTTAAGGGCGTGTTATTTAAATGGCGCTCGGTTTCAGCCGTCACATTTATCAAATGTACGCTAGGATTGGATGGGGGGGGGGGTCCAATGATTTGAGGTACAATTGTTCACTTTAAAAGATACATATCCAAACATTTTCACGATTAAAAAAGAAAATCAGATCTACTAGCTCATAGTCGGTGCCACGCTATGAGCTTGTAGATATGCATTTTTTGAGTGGTGCAACCGCTCCTATAAGAGGACCCATCCGTGGTGAAAGTTTTTCTTTCCGTCGTGAAAATTTGTCTTTCGCTGTGACGCCATGCTGTGGAAAACACGCCCATAGGCTAAGCTTTGCAGGACGTGCTGTGATTGGCTAGCGAGACACATGATGAAATTAACTTCAAACTTCGCAGACGCGCTGTGATTGGCTTGCGAGACGCATGATGAAATTAATAATAATGTAAAAAATGTAAGCACGTCACTTCGCACGACGTGCTGTGATTGGCTACCGAGATGCATGATGAAATGAATAACTCATAAATAGCACCGCTCACTTCACACTGGGTGTGATTTTTGGGCGGTGTAGCCGCCCCTATAAGTGGGGTTGGGACACCTCATTAGTACACCCTTCGCTGTACTGTGATTGGCTCATACATTAGTACACCCCTACATTAGTACACCCCTAGCTGTACTGTGATTGGCTGACTCTATTGGCTGACTCTATTCAGCACTGTGATTGGCTAGCGAGACACATGATGAAATTAATAACCTATAAATAGGACTATGCACTTAAAAATATATATATTTTTTAAAGTGAGCTTCCATCACTGTGATGACCACTGTGATGACCACACCGCCCACTTCACACTGGGTGTGATTTTTTTTAATAGCCAAGTAGCCTATAAAAGGTTAAAGTGGTTAAAATTATTGTGATGCTATACTAACACAATTTGCTGGGGACCCCCTGGAAACCCCCCAAGGACCCCTGGGGGTCCCCGGACCCCACTTTGAGAACCGATGCGCTAGACACCGCCCACTGTATACAGTGTTGGACGGGGTGATTTTTTACCACAGATCTCGGCTGTTTGTTTACATCGTCCCCTGACGTGCTTTGACATGATTGTCTCGGAGATTTGTGCCATGTCTGGCGACAGACACATGGACAACTTGTGTGCTATCTCTCTCTCCATTAATTCATCAGCCATCTGGTTCTGTTTGTAGTAGCTCAGAGCGGGATTACAGAGGTTTGTACCTCCTAACGTCCTCAGACGAGCTTTCTTCAAAACTCTATGGTATGTCGCAGGTTGTGTAAATAAGATATAAATCACAAGTGCATTGAGTGTCTGACCAGTCACACGCGATATTTGCATTTGGACAGTGGTGGAAAAAGTACTCCCAATTTTTAATTAAGTAAAAGTATCAATACTGCAATGTAGAAATTCTGTGTTACAAGTAAAAGTCCAGAATTCAAAATGTGCTTAAGTAAAAGCACAAAAGCATCAAAATGTACTTAAAGTACCAAAAGTAAAAGTACTCATTATGCAGTGTCCCATCTCAAGTTTTCAAATGTATAAAAAATCTTTTGAAAATAGCAGATACAAGCTCACAATAATGAGCTTGTAGATCGGCTATTTTCAAATGACCGAAATGTCTATAGGGCTGAAGTGGTTAATGCATGTTTTGTAACAATAATCAAAATCTACAAAGTGACTAGTAACTAAAGTTTTCAAATAATTGTAGTGGAGTAAAAGTACAATATTTGCCTCTGAGATGTAGTGGGGTAGAAGTAAAAGTACTGAACATTGGAAATACTCAAGTAAAGGACAAATACCTCATAATTGTACTTAAGTACAGTACTTGAGTAAATGTACGTAGTTACTTTCCACCACTGAATTTGGATAGTTAAAAATGTTTGAGGTGCAAGAACTGCTGAAGCAAACTTCGGCAAGACAATGAGTCAGTTTGTTTGCTCTGCAGTGACATCATTTTGTTCTTATTGACCTGCTGAAGCTGAACATAGTTTAACTTCCTTTGGAATAGGGCATGCTACTGGCTTTAGTGTCATCCCAGATGAAATGTCCACATCGAAAAGGAAATGTAGCAAAAATAATTGCTACATTCGGTCATTCACTAACACGGGGGAAAAGAACGGCCATCCACACCATCGTAGGCTATGCGAAATTTCTGTCTTGGCTGGTGGTGCTAAGATGATGCTTGAAATTAATCTGTAAGCACCTACCAAATAAAGGGCTGGTCATTGTTTGTGTTAACAGAAACGGCTACATTTTACTGGAGGAAATACTGGGGCAGTTTAACAGGGTTCATGTGTGTTTAAGCACAGTGAATCAATCACTAGTAGCCTATCTACCAGTCCCATGTGCAGACAGTTTTGTGAAAAATGTCTGTAGATGTTATCATCTCGCTTTGAAGAATTGCCAACCCATGTTGGCAGAATGTTGTCCTCTTCTGCCAAGTCAAGACCGGCTCCTTTCCTTTTTTTACTCATTTTGTTTGTTTTCCTCTCGAGATAAAACATTGCCCTGCCATACTTTGATGTAGATCGTACTTTTGTCTCACGAGGTGACAAGCAAACACAATTCAGCTCACACAGTCTGATGAGGTGGATAATCCTAAATTTACAGTTTGTGACATGGGCGGGGTTCAATCCCCGGCCAAGTCCTACCAAACACTATAAAAATGGTACCCAAGGCCTCCCTGCTTGGCACTTAGCATCAAGGGTTGGGTGGGGGTAAGTCCCTGCAACATTCTAGCGCAGGGGTGGGCAACTTTGATGATGGAGAGGGCCACTATATTTCCACACTCACTCCAGAGGGCCACATTGCATATACTGTCGGGCAGACTGGATCACTATTATATCACTATCACACAGACACCTCTTATCTCCGTATTCTAACCATTCTAGCCATTCTATGTCACACAAAAGTAGCAATAATAGCCGATCTATGCATTTAAATGCATAAATAAATGCATTTAGTTGTTTGTTTGTTTATTAAGGATCCCCATTAGTCTACACCTTAGTGGAGACTATTCTTCCTGGGGTCCAGGCAAAATCATCACAATACAAATCATAAAATGCAGTACAATATAATCAATGTTAGTGAACAAAAACACAAACTTAGAGAACAGCATTTATATTAACAATACATTTTTTTATTAAAAACAGAACAAAACAGGTTTGTCTGTCCGAAAATACCGAAAATAATAACCTAATCTAATTTCCTTTTTGATTATTGCTTCCTTAAGTTTCTTTTTGAAACCAAATGTATTTCTTGTTAGAGTCAAATATGGGGGGAGCACATTCCAGTATGCCATGGCTCTGTACATTACTGTTTTCTTAAGTGCATTTCTGGGCAGAGGTAAAGTAAAGTGACCATTTGATGCCTGTCTAGTATTATAACCATGTCTTTCATTTGCAGGTAATAGCTGTAAAAACAAACAAAAGGGTTTCTGTGAGGAATACACATTCTTTAAAAACAGAATAAGGCTGCATGCCAGTCTTTTATCAGTTATACTTATGTTAACTTTATGAACTTAAATACAAATACATTGGACATAAAAAGAGACAATAGAATTGTAATACTAGTCATTCAGCTACTAATATAGACTGAAGTAATTAAAGCGGGTCATCGTTGCATGTTTGGAATTGGAACAGCTGAAATCAATAATATATCTGCATTCCGATATTAACCTGCGAGCCGCATTAAGTGAAGGTGGGGGCCGCATGTGGCCCCCGGGCCGCTAGGTGCCCATGTATTTACTAGCGTCTGGTCATGTCCAGGGGGTGTACTTGTACATCATGTGACATACTAGCATCATGTTGTCCAGGGGGTGTACTTGTACACGACACCAAGCTGCCGCATGCTACAGAAACAGGAGATAAGCTCCTGAACTATGGGAGTGTGACGATCAAACATGCGTGAATACGTGAGAGTGAGAAAAAGTGTGAAACAAGGGATTTTAAAGTATCTGAAAGCAATTTAAAATGCCTGCAGTTGCCCCTTATTGTGTGTGTGTGTGTGTGTGTGTGTGTGTGTGTGTGTGTGTGTGTGTGTGTGTGTGTGTGTGTGTGTGTGTGTGTGTGTGTGTGTGTGTGTGTGTG
The DNA here is from genome assembly GCF_963280865.1 of Gymnoscopelus braueri. Taxonomy (NCBI): domain Eukaryota; kingdom Metazoa; phylum Chordata; class Actinopteri; order Myctophiformes; family Myctophidae; genus Gymnoscopelus; species Gymnoscopelus braueri. The sequence goes on along the minus strand of NC_137625.1, from coordinate 37,232,958 downwards.
TGTGTGTGTGTGTGTGTGTGTGTGTGTGTGTGTGTGTGTGTGTGTGTGTGTGTGTGCGTGCGCGCGTCTTAGATGTTATTGTCTCATGAGCTCAAAGCAATATACTTTTGTTTGATCCCTTATATCTCTGGGTATTACACAAACACACAATGCTTCACTGTCACTCATTTTATGCACATATTGACTATGAAAATGAACCTATGCTCTCTTTCTCTCTCTTTGTCTATATGTCTCTTTCTCTTTATCTCTGTCTCATTATGGTTGTTTATACATTGTTACCATTTTATTTTTATTTTTTTAACTTGATCTGCATTTCTGTGTGTGTGTGTGTGTGTGTGTGCGTGCGTGCTTGTAGGTTACTGTATAGAACCTGGGGACCCTCCGCTGTTTCAGCAACCTCTACAGACCTCCAAATCGGGAATCCAACAGATTATAGAGTGCTTCCGCTCAGGTACAAAGCGCGCGCGCGCGCGCGCGCGTGTGTGTGTGTGTGTGTGTGTGTGTGTGTGTGTGTGTGTGTGTGTGTGTGTGTGTGTGTGTGTGTGTGTGTGTGTGTGTGTGTGTGTGTGTGTGTGTGTGTGTGTGTGTGTGTGTGTGTGTGTGTGTGTGTGTGTGTGTGTGTGTGTGTGTGTGTGTGCATGCGTGAGTGTGCGTGCGTGTGTGTGTGTGTGAGAGAGAAGGGTAGAGGGATAAAGATATTCTATCTTGAATGGGAAGTGGCCATACCATTAACAGAAAATAAAGCACAGAAAAGAACGCAAACATAACAGATTCTGCCATATAGATTTCTTTTTTTACTGGTGCACAATTCTTTTCCTACCTATTTCCCCTACTGACAGTGATGTTCTTGTTACACCAATGTTAGTGACCTTATTGATTTCTGTTGCGCGAGAGAACGTCTGTCACAAGATATAATAAAACATTAAGTAATATATTTTCCCCCATTTTACATACTAGGCCTAGTTTTTCTACTTGTTTGTGTTCATTTATGTGATACAAGTGTGATTTTGGGGTCTGTTTCGACATTCATTGACAGTGAATAGAATCACTACCTCTGCTTTCAAACTGATGGAAGACAGAAGCAACAGATAAGGATTATTGATTATTGAGTTTATTTAGGATCCCCATTAGCTGTTGCACATGGCAACAGCTATTCTTCCTGGGGTCCACACAGAACAATATACAAGCACAACAAGCAAAAAAGTTTACAGAGAAAATGTACGTTAAAATTAAACTCATATCATGGCCAGGTAGCTTTATAACCCCCTAATCTACCAACTACATGAACCCTAGCGTCGAGATTCAGGACATGTCATAAACGGTGAACATTTGGCGAAAACAGTACCATAGGTAAAACTACTCATTCGGCAGAAGGTCCCATTTCACAAGTTTTCAAATTTCTAAAATGTATTAAAATATTTTGAAAAACGCAGATCTACAAGCTCACAACACGTCGCACCGCGACACGTTGTGAGCTTGTACATCTGCTGTTTTCAAATAGCCAAAGTTAGAAGTAGAAGTAAAAGTATAGAAAACTGGAAATATTCCAGGAAAGTAAAAGTACCTCAAAATTGTATTTAAATACAGAACTTGAGTACATGTACTTAGTTACTATTTTACACCACTGCAATCTCTACAGGAAGCTGTGTGAGCATGCTTTGCTCTGGTGTTGTCCTAGATTGCACAGCACACTTCTGTTTTTGGGTGTGTGAGCGTGTGTGTCCTGTGTGTGTGTGTGTGTGTGTGTGTGTGTGTGTGTGTGTGTGTTGTCCTACATAGCACAATGCATGTGTGTGTGTGCATGACTCAGACATCCAAATGCTCATAGAACGTGTGTCGTAATTGTATCTTTGTGTGTGTGTGGGGGGGTGGCCGATGAATCAGACGGCATCGACCGAGTGTTCGAACAGTGAATGGCTTCGTGTAACAATACGGTTGTTGACAGTCGAGGCCGCTGAGATGATGACGAACGATGACCATTATGCGTCATGAAACATAAGAATGGCCGCTATCCTTCAGCATTTGAATCGTATGCACGGTAAAGGTTACCGCTGGCGTTTTATCACATTTGGATCCACAGACGTAATCCGTCATTGTCAAAACATCGTCAAGTGAAATACATCTAAAACAATACTTTATAAAGGCAAGATCAATATTTGGGGGAGTCTGACTGCAGACCAGAAACACACAAAACATGTCTAAAAGACAAACATCGCACAGCATTAAAGTAGACATACCTTCTTCATGTCAGATGTGTATTAACTCCACATCTTTACTTTTGCACTTTTGTAACTTCACCCAGTGGCAAACTTTCACCGGCGGAATTACGTCTACTTCAATGCAGCGCCGCATTTGTCTCGTCTAATATTTTCCCTATTCACACGAGAACGATCGTTCAATATCTCATCCGCATTTCTGACAAAGATGGATCACGTCGATGGAGCCAGATGTAGACGTAGACGAACACGGGCTGTTGTCCTTGAACCAGATTTATTTTTGGCGCTCGTAACTTCACCGGTTCCCTGCTACAGTCTGTACACAGTAAAATCCTCAGTGATGATTTATCCATTTGTAACTCAGAGAGTATACAAATGTTACCTAATGGACCCTCACGGGTTGTACTCTCCGAGTAAAATGAACTCTGTGGATTTTACGGTGTAGTTGAGATGTTTGGCGGTAATGCTGTGTTCTGGTGTGAGCCACTGTATACTTTATGAATATGAAAATCAACTTGCTGTTTTTCATCTGTCTCCCCAAGACAAATTCATATAATTAACTTCTCTCTGCTTACTTCCTGTCTTATTCTCTTCTCTATCTCTCTTCCCTCTGTTTCCTCGCCCCCCTCTCTGTCTCTGTCTCTGTCTCTGTCTCTGTCTCTGTCTCTGTCTCTGTCTCTGTCTCTGTCTCTGTCTCTGTCTCTGTCTCTGTCTCTCTCTGTCTCTGTCTCTGTCTCTGTCTCTCTCTCTGCTAGGTACCAGTGAATTGAAACACATGTTGCTGTGGGAAGTCGACACCATATTTGAGTGTAAGCTGTGTCGCAGTTTGTTTCGAGGCCTGCCCAACCTCATCACACACAAAGAGTACTACTGTCTGCGCAGAATGCCTGAACCTGATGGTGAGCGTGCACAACACACACACACACACACACACACACACACACACACACACACACACACACACACACACACACACACACACACACACACACACACACACACACACACACACACACACACACACACACACACACACACACACACACACACACACACACACGTTTGTGTTACTATACCATACTTGTGAGGACATCAAATGGAAGTTCCCAGTTGCCACGACATCATTTGGATTCCATAGCAGCCAGATTAAAGATTATTTTTAGTGGTCAAACTAGCATTAGAATAGATTAAAGAGCGTTTATTAGTTAAGTGTTTTATCTCATAAAAGCGTTAAAGCCTCAACCTGCAATTTCTTCATCTGAAACGGCTATACCGTATGTAGAACAGCAAGACACGCTCTGTTTCATTATGAAACAGAGCTCTAGTGTGGGGGTTTCATGGTGTTCATCACAAATCACAGATTAGAACTTGGCCTGACAAACATTTTCAGTCGTGAGATTGTATGTAGCTTTAAAGGAGAATTCCGGACTACGTTTTTCTTACCTTTTAATATATATTATTATATCCTAGGATGAGTGGTACAGTAGAACAATTGAGTCCACCGCAGCCAGCTAAAAACTTGAGCGGACGGTCCATGCGTAGACACACACACACACACACACACACACACACACACACACACACACACACACACACACACACACACACACACACACACACACACACACACACACACACACACACACACACACACACACACACACACAGTGTATTGCGCTCACTTCCACATTGAACATGTCTCTCGCGTAGTTGTCCTGTAGTTCACTTTCTACTGTGCTGTCTGTGAGGAAACACTTTGATCATCCACTGTGTCTTTGATGTACAGTACCTCTCATTACCCCTCTCTCTCTCTCTCTCTCTTTCCTCTTTACACAAGTAATGATACTTACTCTACTTCTCCTCTTCTTGCACTATCATCACGTTCCATCCCTTATTCGGTTTTGAGAAAAATATAGCTTACAGGCGCCCGCAGATCAAAAAGTATCTGCTCAGATTCCTTCACCTTAACCGATTCAAACCGGGAACACATCTGTGTAACCACTTTAACCATTATTTTATACTTTGGCTATTGAAAAATAGCAGATATACAAGCTCATAGCGCGTCACCGCTATGAGCTTCTTATATCTGCTTTTTTATTTTTTTATCATGAACATTTGTGCGAATATGTGAATATATATTTTTAAGGGGAACATTTTGAACTCAAATCTGTGCTTCTGGGGGGTCCCTGAACAACATATTTTGAGATGGGGTCCGCGGCCAAATACATATAATTTTGGGTGGTCCTTGACATGAAAAAAGTTTGGGAACCACTGATTATAGCAACATACGTTTTTTTCTAAAAACTGTTAGGATTTAGAAGAGATTTGTAGAATCCCATTCCTCCAGAAGCAAAGATTTGAGTTACAAATGTTCGCTTTAAAAAATATATATTCAAAGATTTGCATAAAAATTCATGATAAAAAAAAAAAAGCTGATCTACAAGCTCATAGCGCGGCACTTGGTTATGAGCTTGTATATCTGCTATTTTTGAATAGCCAAAGAAATCTAAAAATGACACACAGATGCGTTACCCGGTCTTAATGGGTTAACGATCACAGGAAAAACAAAGAGCGTCATTTTTCATAAGAAATGTTTTGTTTTCTGCACCATCGATCTGGGCAAAATTGTTTTACGAATCGCCAACTTAATTTCCCCCACAAGCCGCAGAGCATAACAAATAGTTGGAGGTTGTATCTGTTATTAGTTTTGATGAATGGTCTTATCGGTTTCCATCTCCGCTCGGGGGGTTGGATAATGGGTTTGTGTATTAAAGCCAATCAAGAAGTTGTTTCTTTTTCGAGTAACAAAGCAGAGGGTCTCTTCTCTGTTTGAAGTCATTTCTTAATAAGGTCAAATCTAATTCTATAATAATGTGTTAGTAGTGTAGTGTTAATAGTGTGTTAGTGTATTAATTCATAGCATCATAATGGGTTTTCTCTTGCAGTTTTGTAAGCAAAATGTTGTCAGGTACAGAAGATACTGAAGCCAAAAAAGTTTAAGAACCGCTGTTCTATACTTTATGTCTCTGTACTCCTTCCTGCCAAGGACCCCCAAATGATACTGTATTTGGCCGCAGACCCCATCTGAATATATTTTATACATCCAAGATATGCGTAAAAAAAAAAACAGGTTGTTTTGAAGATAGCAGATCTTCATGCTCACAACGCGCTGCGATGCAACACACTCTGAGCTTGTTGATCAGCTATTTTCAAATAGCCAATGCATATAGGGTTTAAAGTGGTTAAACTGATTTTGATACTATATGAATGAACACATTTTTACTAGGGACCCCCGTACCCCACTTTGAGAACCACTGTTTTACGCCATTGGTTCTCAACATCAGGTCCGGGGACCACCTTACGGGTCTGTAACTCTGAGAATTGGTTCCTTTTGTACATTGGCAGAGGATTTTACATTGTAGATTGGAGTCCCGGAGATAACTGTCCTGTAATGTATTGTCGACTGTCATGTTTTTTTTGGACCCCAGGAAGATTAGCTGTTGTTATGCACCAGCTAATGGGGATCCTAATAAACTCAATAAAAAGGGGTTCTGTGGCCTTTGAAATGAATTGAGAATCACTGTTTTACGTGTCTGTCCTTCAGTTGATGATGTGTTTTCTCTAATGTCCCCGTCCTACAGGCGACGACAGGCAGAGTGTGGCCATCAGGGACCTGCTAGAGGCCATCTATCCCAGGAAGGACAGACCAGACCATGTGGTGCGACTAGAACCCATCGAGACCAGTACCAAGGCTGTGTTCCAGTACCTCAGCACCGAAGACGAGCTCAACAGATACCCAGCACACACAGCCAGGTACCGGTAGAACACGCTCACACATGCACACATACTGTATGCGTGCATTTCCAATTGTCTATACTTTTACTTCTACTCCACTACATCTCAGAGGCAAATATTGTACTTTTACTCCACTAGAATGATTTGAAAACTTTAATTACTTGTTACTTAGTAGATTTTTATATTTTTACTCAAGTACATTTTGAATTCCGGTTTACTTGTAACAGAGTATTTCTACATTGCAGTATATTGATACTTTTACTTAAGTAAAACATTTCAGTACTTGTTCCACCACTGATGGAGAGGACAGCAATGGATTTTGTGACATCTATCCTTCATCTTGTCAGTAACAGACAGAGTCCGGTGGCGTGGGAACTAGAGGAGGGGGGCTCGGGGGAGACCCAGCAGCAGAGTCAGCAGGGGGCCTCCGAGGGCCCCAGCAGCTCCTTCGAGTCCCAGAGCTACAGCCAGGCCAAGAGGAGACGAGAGGCCCCCGAAGAGGAGGCCCCCGAGGAGCCCATGCAGGCTGAAGAGGATGGCTCCACGAGTGGGGTGGGTGGATGGATGGATGAATGGGTGGGTGGGTGGGTGGGTCTGTACTAGAATAAACAGTGGCGTGCAGTGGTGTAAAGTAACTAAGTACATTTACTCAAGTACTGTACTTAAGTACAATTTTGAGGTATTTTTATTTTGCTAGAGTATTTCCAATTGTCTATACTTTTACATCTACTCCACTACACCTCAGAGGCAAATATTGTACTTTTACTCCGCTACATTTTTTTGTAAAATTTAGCTACTAGTTACTTACTTGCAGATATACATTATAAAACATACATTAACCACTTTAGCCCTATTTTATACCTAGGCTATTTGAAAATAGCCGATCTACAAGCTTGTAGATCTGCCATTTTCAAACATTTTAGTACTTTTACCTTTGGTACTTTAAGTACATTTTGATACCAATACTTTTGTACTTTTACTGAAGTAAATTTTGAATTCCGGACTTTTACTTGTAACAGAGTACTTCTACATTGCAGTATTGATACTTTTACTCAAGTAAAACATTTGAGTACTTTTTCCACCACTGGTGGCGTGCACAGCCAATTTCATTGAGGTATCGTGCATAGCATTATCATTAGATTCCAAACAATGAACAACTCTCCACACCCCAAGGCTAAATGGAAATACCGCATCATGGTCGTACGTCTCCGCCAACCAATTGTTGTTTACATCAGTGTGACTGTCTTTAATAGTAATTAAGAGTTTTACCAATGAACATGACATGATAACAGACCAATGAACATGTTTTGTGAGGTCACAGTAACCTTTGACCCTTGACTAAGCTACTTCTAATCAGTTCATCCTTGAGTCTAAGTGGACATTTGTGCTAAATGTCCTGAAATCCTCTCAATGCATTCCTGAGATATATCACATTCACAATGTTGGGACGGACAGACAAGCCAAAAACATACGGAAGGCATAAAAATGTCACTCGCTTTGGAGTAAATACATCAGCTTAATGGGAACCCTGCAGTTTTTCTTTGGTTTTATAGAGCAGGAAATGTGTGGAAGCTATAAATGTGTGTGCAGGTGACACACACACACACACACACACACACACACACACACACACACACACACACACACACACACACACACACACACACACACACACACACACACACACACACATTCAGTAATTGGTTAGAACTGCCATGTTGAGATGAGAAGCAAGCAAAATGTTTTGCACTTAAATGACTCATGAAAATAAACCGCTCTCTCTCTCTCTCTCTCTCTCTCTCTGTGTGTCTCTCTATATCTATCTCTCTGTCTCTCTCCCCAGGTAGAGGATGTAACCATCTCCTGCTGTCTGTGTGGGAAGGACTTTAACTCGCGACGCAGCATCAGGCGTCACTGTCGCAAGGAGCACCAGACCAAACTAGAGGAGCTTCGAAAGTTCACAGAGACACGCACTGTCCCCACCAGCCTGCTGTCCCTCGTCAAAGGTTCATATCTGGCTACAATCTGTTTTTCTACTGTATTAAAAGTTATTGAAGCTAACGTTTGCTACAAGCTATATGTGGTGGCCATGGTGCAAGGAGGATAATCAACTCCTAGCCATGCACTTGTTGAACAATAATGCTCTCTACAGATCAACTAGTTGTCCACAAGATGCATTATCTTTCAGTAACCGCACGACTCATTGTTGTATGTCTCTTACTTACAGTATTCACCTTATTCCTGGCCAGGCTCACCATTTCAGCTCTAAAGATGGTGGATATTGTAGCCACTAGAGGCGAAATGGTACACACATGGTATACAAATGGTATACAAATGGGGGCACCGCCTGGCGGCAGATCTCACAAACGTCCAACACACTCTCGCAAGAGTGTGTTGCTTGGACAGAAAAAGCTCGATAAGAAAGTAGATTTTCTCCTGGTTTGTTTCTGTAAAAAAAAAGCCCTTTTAGTGTCAGAATGTTGGGGAAATTGTGTGGTTTGTGGCGATTGGGTCCAATAGTTAAGTTGCCATGGGGCTAAAGAATGTTCACGTTCACTCTCCCATTGGAATTAATAGACTCCAACCTACGTCCGGTCTCCTAAAGTTACCTACCTACGTCACGCAAATACAGGAAGTAAACCGCAGAAGGCGGGTCTTGCTTGCCTATTTGTCTTGGATTACACCTGCATGCTACTATTGCAAAATTTACCAGATTTGAATGAAGCAGCAAGAGGGCAATGGCGCCGTCCTGGAGAAGGGCCAAGAATAAGGCGAATAGAGTTGCTCTATTTGCACGACTAAAACAGATTTGTAGGACAAAGTCATTTGATAATCTGTATGATAAGGAGTGGTTTCCAATCTAGCTGCTGATTAATACAATTAGGTTTATAAACCACTTAACCCCATATACATTGTTGTTGGGGTCCCCCACGGCTCTATACTTGGCCCCCAAATTGTTTCCCTCTACACCAAATCTATTCGTTGAAAATAGCCGCTTTACAAGCACACAACGTATTGACTATATAACGTGTGACTATTTTTGCCTACTCTTTGCTTATTTTCACATAATGTTCGCCTGTTATGACATGCCCAGAATAGGTACGCAAGGGTTCAAATTGTTAAAGTAATGTATCGTAATTTGTTAACTCTTAAAATAAGAAAAAGAGAAGTTGTGTGCATGACTTTAGCATGACTAGAAATTGTAACTCTTATCATAATTCTTTTATCCGCAGGTCGTCCGAGGACCCTGACCACGCCCACCGGTAAGTCCTGCCCCGTCTGTTACAAGAACTTCGCCACCAAGGCCAACGTGCGACGGCATTTTGACGAGGTGCACCGCGGCCTGCGCAGGGACACCATCACCCCCGAGATCGCCACGCGCCCCGGACAGCTCCTCACCTTGGAGGCCACGCCCCCCAAGAAGGATGCCAGTGCCAACCCGTCCCCCACCAGATGCACCACCCCCAAGACCACCACGCCCATCAGCTCTAAAGGAACGCCGCCGAGCCAAAACAAAGGCTCCAACACTGCCACAGCCACAGCTACAGCTACAGCTACGGCTCAGTACAACCTGACCACCTGTCGCTGTCTGCTCTGTAAGAGGACCTACAGCTCGCAGGTTGGTATTACAGGCCGACCGTTGCCAGAGGTTTGGGTTCGTTTCCGATTTTGGAGAGTCCCAGACCACCAATGTTTTGACCGATATTTAGTAAAAAAAAAGTTCACATTTGAAAACTTAAAGTTTATTTAAGTTTCTATTTGAGAACATTGAACTTATATAAGCAAACAAAGAAATACAAATAAACACAAATAAATTAACTCATTCAGTGCCAATGACGTCGCGTTTTCATAAGCCCAGAGTGCCAATGACGTCGCTGACGTCATGAAAAAACTAATTGTAATTATTATTATTATTATTATTTTTATTTTTTTAATGTTCAGAACCCAAGATATGATGATTTGAAGATTTGCTGCTCCATTCACTTCTTGTTTAACTTCTTACTGAAAATGGCTGTATCTCGGCTCCTAAGCACTTTTTTTTTACAATGTATTTTTGGCTCTGGCACTCAGAGCCAAACTGCCAGAAATAAGTCAGGCACTGAATGAGTTTTAAGATAATGTAAGTAATGTAAGTATACATGTATATTAAACTTATTTGAAAACATTTGACTTTAATCATACAATGAACAAACTAAATATAGAATACACTAATGCTAAGCTTTATTTCAATCACTTATGCCCAATAAAAAAATAAAAATAAAAATGATGGCCGATATATCTGCCAAAACCAAAATTTTGGTCGGGCTCTAGTTGGTATTAGCTTCAACTAACATCACCTGAAGCAGCTCCAGGCTGTGTACAACCTGCTGCCTCCTGTCTTATGTGTAAAGGCCTGTCTCATGTGTATATTTTTAAGTCTGTTTCAAACGATGTTACCATCACTGCTCACACTTCCATCCTTTACGTTGGCATGGGTGTTAACAAATACTTCCACAGGAGGGCAGTCAAGAGTAAACATTTTCTTTTACAGTCAAAGAGGTCATAATAATGTACCTTGTAACAAATAACTATTCTGTAATTCCTGTGTCCGGGCCAAGTGACATCATATATATTTTTAAACGTCCTCACCAACTCGCACAACCTCTCCCCAAAACGTCCTCCATATCGTCGTGTCTTGCTTAAACTAGATGTGGTTGATCGCTTGAACTAGCTGTAGTTCAAGCGATCGTAGGGGCTACACTGCTCCCATGGCTGGATGAGGATTTATTTGTACACATGGATTCGGGTGACGTCAAAGCCCATTTGTGTATCTCTAGCACAGGGACAGATGAAATGAAGGCAGAGAGCAGACATAAGGCTCCATCCGTATCCATACACCTACTTAACGCTGAGTATAAATGGGCCTTAAGAGGAACTGCAGCTCTCAGGCTGCTCTACTAGAGTGAGCCGTTTTATCTGTTGATGTTGAAGTATTTATTAAACTAACGGCCCAGCCTCCGCTGAGTCACCAGCCTCTTCCTGGCTGCCGTGATGAATGGTAAATGGCACATTTATATAGCGCCCTTTTTCTTTTGCTAATCTGCTCCTCGGGAGCAGTTAGGGGTGAAGTGTCTTGCTCAAGGGCACTTAGGAAACGGATCGAACCGGGAACTTTTTATTTCCAAGCAGCCGCTCTAACTCCTCAGCCACTGCCGCCTTTGATGAGACTGGCTTCGATACATTTGACCCCTGGGGTGATGAACGATGAAAAAAACCTTCCTTTTCAAACTTGTACATCATACACTGAAACATGTCTTTATGTTTTGTGTCAAGGCATTAATGGATGTATTTTTCCGGTGCATTTCAGGTGATGCTGAAGAGACACATGGGCATCGTGCACAAGATGTACAACCTAAAGAATGGCAGTACTGTTGCCACGACAACCTCCGCGTCAACCTCCGCGACAACCTCCTCGCCCCCGCCCAACAACAGCAGCAGTGCGAGTGGCGAGGGTATCCGGGTGAAGCAGGAAGTGGAGGAGTCCTCGGACGACAACGATGACGAAGAAGAGGAAGAAGAGGAAGAGGAGGAGGACACGGAAAGCAGCTCGTCCGCCTCGGCGTCCCCGAGCGACCGTGCCGACACGCCACCGAGGAAGGGGGCGGCGCCCACTTCCCCGGCGCCGGCGCCAGCCGCAGCAGCGCCAGCGACCAAAGGGGTGAAAGTGAAGATGGAGGAGCAGCCGCCGCCGAGCCCCAAGTCCTCGACGGCGTCCTCATCGGCGTCTGCCTCGTCCCCCCCGCCGCCCCGTACCAACAAAGCCCCCAAGCTGTCGGTGGGCTTCGACTTCAAGCAGCTCTTCTGCAAGCTGTGCAAGCGGCAGTTTAGCTCCCGGCAGAACCTCACCAAGCACATCGAGCTGCACACGGACGGCACCGACATCTTCATCAAGTTTTACCGCTGCCCGCTCTGCCGCTACGAGTCGCGGCGGAAGCGCGACGTCCTGCGCCACGTCACCGTGGTCCACAAGAAGTCGTCGAGCTACTTGGCCAAGATCATGCCCAACCTGGAGAGCCGGGCGGTGAAGCGCTCTGCCGAGTCAGTGCTCAACAACTCCAGCCTCGCCAAGAAGATCTCCACGGCCGTGGCAGACGCCACGAGCGGCGGAAGCGGTGCCAAGAAGGAGGTGAACGGACGCAACGCCTCCTCCTCCTCAGGTCCGCCCTCCCCTCCCTCGCCGCCTGTCACCCGCAAGCAGGACCAAAAGTCTTCGTCGTCGTCGGGTGCGACCTCCTCCGGGGCGGCCCCGACCACCACCACCACCGCCACCACCTCCTCCTCCTCTTCCTCCTCGACTGCTCAGTCTTCATCCAAAACGTCGGCGGCGTTCGCCCCGTCGCCCCCTGTCACCAGGAAGCAGGAGAGACAGCAGCGGCAGCGCTCCTCCAGCCCGCCGCTGACCCGACGCAGCGACAAATTCACCCACCTGCGGCAGCACGACGCGCCTCCGTCGTCATCGTCAGCTCACACACGTCGCAGCGAGGCCGAGAGTGGCGTGGCGGAGTCCAACTCCTCCGAGGTGAAGGTCACCAAGAACTTCTCGCTCCACGCCTGCGATCAGTGTGGACGAGCCTTCGCCAAGAAGGTACGTACCAATGGGCGCTTCCCCATTCCACTCTGTGTTCATTTAACTCAGAAGGTTTTATTATAACTCTAGAGGGTGTACAAATGTAACCAAATTGACCATTACATTTGGTAACATTTGTTGATTTAAATCAATTCACATTAATTACAATTGCATTCGATTATATTCAATAGAATTGTTCCACGTAATTGTAATTATATGTAATTCTTCTCTTTTCAAAAACAATATACAATAAAAAGAGAATAACTCACAAATACAACGGGCATGTTTTAGGCATGTTTAACAGAAACATTAATATAAACAATTTTCTAAATATTTTTTTTTATAGAATATTATTCATAGCATACAATACAGATTTATTTCATGAATATGTATACATCCTAGATTTACATTTATAGATTATTTGTCCTCAAAGACGATGAGAAAAGGAATTGCCCCGATGGGTGAAATGATATACTCTGTCCGTATTACACTCACCAACATCTTTTGTGTGTGTGTGTGTGTGTGTGTGTGTGTGTGTGTGTGTGTGTGTGTGTGTGTGTGTGTGTGTGTGTGTGTGTGTGTGTGTGTGTGTGTGTGTGTGTGTGTGTGTGTGTGTGTGTGTGTGTGTGTGTGTGTGTGTGTGTGTGTGTGTGTGTGTGTGTTAGCTGTACCTGGAGTCTCATAAGCGTAGCCACCGTAACGCTGCAGCTGCTACAGAGAACAGGAGGAAAGGAATCAACACCCGATCGAAATCACTGCTCTGGTGAAGATGCCACACTGTGAGTATAATACACACACACACACACACACACACACACACACACACACACACACACACACACACACACACACACACACACACACACACACAAACAGCTATCACAAGTCTCCTCTCTCCTGTTGAAGAATGTCTGTTTCTGCATGTGACAGTAAATGTCTAAACCTTCTCTTCTGCCTGTGCCTAATCTCTCACTCTCTCGCTCTCTCGCTCTCTGTCTCTCTCTCTCGCTCTCTCTAACAATAATGTGTTTGTGTTAATGTCCGTGTGCGTGCGTGTGTTTGCACGTGTGTTTGTCCATCTGTGGTATTGTTCCCTTAGAGTAGAAACCACAATCAGTCAATTTACATAAACGTGCGTGTTTAACACATCCACCGCCAGAGGTTAATCTCATAATAATGTACTCACCTGCCAAGGTGTTTTTGTTGTTTTTTTGTTTTTTTCATGTCGCCATAGATCTTGTTAAAATCCTTAAGATTGAGCCGTGAACGGTCTGTTTACGTCCGCGAGATCTCCCTGTATCTCCCAGTGAAGACCGCATGTCAAACGGACTTCCATGACTGTAGTTAGAGCGGATTACGTTAAACAGTGAAATGCGAGGAGAAAAAACTACAGGAAGAGAATTGAGTTTCAGTTTCGTCTGTAGAATGGGAGCGGGCGTGATCGTCGAAACCGGATCCCAAATAATTCTATTTCCTGTCATCAAACCGGAAACGGAAGTGGATCAAAAAAATTCCGAAAGTGCACCCGGACCGCGCATGCGCGAAAAGACCGCAGCCCGTAGGACTACGGGCTCGGCGCTTAACCGTTGGATTTAACGGCCCGTAGAACTACGGGCCCGGCGGTAAAGGTGTTAACTGCTTACTCTAATGAGCTTTGGTCAGTATTCATAGTACACTCAGATTACCCCTTACACTCTACAATAAATAAATAAAGAAAAATCCAGCATGTTATTGTGTACAAATGGAACCATAAAGGTCCATTTGGTTCATTCGTAGTTACAGATGGATAAATTAAGACGATTTTAGTTTGAAACGTATTAAACTTGAACGAAAATCATCGTTTTATATAGTAGAGCAAGAGCTCGATGTACTGTCAGTACTGTATATCAACTTCTCATTCTTCTCTCTTTATGTCATCTTGTGTATTCATCTTGTTCTCTCTCTCTCTCTCTCTCTCTCTCTCTCTCTCTCTCTCTCTCTCTCTCTCTCTGCCTCTCTCTTTATGTCATTATCTTTCTGTGTATTTTCTCTTGTCGTCCGTCTTCTCTCTCTCTCGCTCTCTCCTTGTATATCTTCCTGTTTTTGTTTTGGTCTGCTGCGCTCTGTATCTGTTCTTTCCGCCCCTTCTTTCTCGTCATCTCTCTTTCTGTATCTCAGTTCTGTCTTTTGTTCTCTCTTTTTATTTTGTGCCGCCCTCTTGTCTCTCTTGTTCTTTTTCTCTGACACTCTTTTGTACTCCTGCCTTCATCTCTCTCTCTCTCTCTCTCTCTCTGTCTCTCTCTCTCTCTCTCTCTCTCTCTCTCTCTCTCTCTCTCTCTCTCTCTCTCTCTCTCTCTCTCTCTGTCCCTATCTCACACACACACACACACACACACACACACACACACACACACACACACACACACACACACACACACACACACACACACACACACACACACACACACACACACAGAGAACCGCGATCACTTACATACTTCATTATTTTGTTCTCTTTACCCCCTCATCAATCTCTCCCTCTCTCTCTGCAGTCTAAACCGGAGATAAAGAGCGAGCGAGCCACTAATGAAGATGAAGAGGAGGATGAGAACCCTGAACTGGAACGACACCGATGAAAAGAAAAACTAAACAAGAATGAGAAGAAACAAAAACAAACGATGGAGTCTGATTGAATGAGTGAAACCAGAGAATTTTTTTTCTTTCATAAAGGACCAAATATGTTGTCGGAATAAGACCTATTTTTGGGAGGTTGAGATACTCATGGAAAATCAACTGAACCATTGTTGGAGGCTTGCATTTGATGCTTGCTGTAGTACACAAACTGGCCTGTTGGTGGCGCTTCTGTATATTTTGAGCAGTGACTACTAGTGAAAGTACTACACTCACTGCTACTACTGTAAAGGTAGATTCTTACACATACGACTAGTTTGTACTTTGCTCTTGGTAAAAGATGGGTGGATTGTGTGTGTGTGTGTGTGTGTGTGTGTGTGTGTGTGTGCGTGTGTGCGCGTGCGCGCGTGTGTGTGCGCGTGTGTGTGTGTGTGTAAGAGAGAAAGAACTGGATTGTTGCACCTATTGTGTATCACACCTAAAACGCAGAGGAGCTTTTGGAGACTATCAATCATAATTTGTTGGAGAGCACAGGCTTTGCTATTAACTCTATATTTTCTAACTCCCCTAAAAGCTGTAGGGTAGGAAATGGCGACAATAGCAGGAAGATCCGTAATTACATTTACACAAATCAATTCATTTGTCGTACCTGCTTTGATCCTTATGGACGTCCATATTGTAGCCGGTGCATTACAACGCTAACCTGGTAGCAGGGAACGGCTTACTCATTGGCAAAGCTATCATGTGTTAGCAGTTCAAGGCTCAGCAGTTCTTTTCATTTTATAATCAATTGACTGCACACAGTGCACAGATGGCCAACAGTGATTAGGTTGACATAGCTAATATTATAACAGGCCAAGACAAACTCTGAGATTTACTCATTGATTAAAAAACATTGATTACAAAACAAAAACTTAGATGAACTGAATATTCAGCAATTTTTTTCTGCTTAGCCCAGCATCATTGTGCGTATCTTTATATGTACCTGCGTGGCCTTGTGTCCATTAAGAAAAACTTTGTGAGAATAGGGGCACTGTTTTAGAATCAGGACCAAGTCACAAGTTAAGGTCCCATGAGTAGGCTAAATTGTGTTCACCATTCAGCTGTTACTGGCACAGATCTAAACTTGTTATGGCTAATCCAAGGTGGTCAGGTAATAGATTTTCCTAAAGCAAATACACTGAATCAGCCTCGTTGTTAGACCCTACAAGGCTGTCCACTTATATTATAATTCATTTAGCGTCAGTGGTGATAACCTTGGTCTCTTTAGTTCCATATTTCCCCAAACTGTCCATATCCCACCCCTAATTAAACGTCACAAGGCAAACCCAAAAATGCTCCGACAAAGGGCTCTGACAGTGAAAAATATAATAGTTGCAGGGAATAATTAATTTGAGTTTAATCTGTGAAAAGTAATTGTAACAGCCCATGCCTTTGGGGAAAACATGCCCATGTGGCCTACTTTTTTTAGTTTCCTAAAGTTATGTGTATACATTTTTAAGATCATAAATTATTAACAAGGCAGTGCTTTGCTGTCCTACGGAGCCAAGGAGCATGTGTGACGTAAGAGCAAAATGGCTGCTGTGTCAATATTATTGCCAGTAAAATGTAGAAAAACGACTTTCATAAAAACATATTGTTAACACAGAAGTGGGCAGTTTATAATTAGTGGAATTTATAATTAAGTTGAATTTAATGGTTGCCACTGTGCTTGCTCTATTTCGGTATGCTCGGTGTATGGACTGATGAAGGCCTGGTCTTATCATCTAATATTGTGGCAGATCTATTTAATTTGGCCACCGACTCTGTTTTCAGATGAGGAGCCAGAGCAAAAAATCTTTGTAATTTTTTTATTCAAGCAGACTGTGTCTGTATGCTGTCAGTCTTGTCATTAAGACTGACAACAAATACGTTTTGTTGCTGGATAAATTGAGCAATAGAAAATGAGACAAGACTTGAGTGTGACTCTTTTAACCACTTAAACCCTAGCGTCCCTATTCCTTGGTGGACATCCTGCAACAATAGCCAATCTACAAGCTCACAACGTGTCACAACGTGTCACATTGTGAGCTTGTAGGTCTGCTATTTTTGGCAAAGATATTTGTCCTGGGGGGGGACTCCCATTAAGTGGAAATGGTCTGACATCTAAAACCCTAGTTATGACATGGCTGGCCTTTAAACTTTAGTTACAGTTTGTTTTTATACATTTGTTAGGCAGTGTAGGACAACCTGTAGGAAATATTGTATAACATCACAATAGTTAGGTTCATTAGCTAATCTTTAGCTACCGGAAAATGTGATATTTTCATTGCGCAGTGTTTGAGCAACATAATATGATTACGGTGATCATTATTCTATCGATATTCTTTTGAGGAGGTTTGGAGGTGGAGGATTCAGCTTCAGGATTTTGCCAATGTCATCTATAGAAAATCCATGATTTGAATATTTATATTAAATGCTGCACCATGTACAATCATCCATTTAAGTGGTGTTCTTTTAATTACAAAAAACTTGAGTTTTACCCTCATCTATAGAATATGAATTCTTTAGATTCCTCCCCACACACATTTCTGTGTTGTCACTGCTGTTGTATGCTACTGACTCACGTACCAGTGAGGAGCCCCCACCACCGGGAGGGCATAGAGCCTTCGTCCTACTCCTTCCGCCCAACACTCCCTGCTGACAGGTACCGCCCAAGCCTGTAGGATTAGGTGCAGTGACAAATATCACCCTCCCCGCCTGGCGTCCTTCCCCCAAACATGGGCCAATTGTGTTTGTGTAGACGTTCGACAAAGCGGGTTCACTACTATTTAGACTCCTAACCTAAATGCTGTATCAGCCATTTGTTTAGACAGTTTTAGTATTCATTAAGAAAAACTTAACTGTAGAAAAGTGTTTTACATTTTGTGAATGACTGCTGTGCTTTGCTATCCATAGCTATATGACAAGTTTATCATTTGGACTCACCTAACCTAAAAGCTGCTTCACTTAGCATCGTCAATTGTATTATTTTGCTCCGATAGCATTCAGGATAAACTGTGCTATTGCACTCCAGAGACTTATGCTCAATTTATACTCTGTCCTACAATGGTGTCGCATGCCCAGAAAAACTGCCAATCTCCAAGCTAACAACGCAGAGCGATGCAATGCGTTTTGAGCTTGTAGATCGGTTATTTTTGGAGTTTGAATCAGGCTTTCATTTATACTTTGTTGTATGGCTGTGTGGTACAAAAAATATGACATATCTCAAACTAAAATAGAAAGTGTTGATGTGTGTCCAGCTGAAAGTATGTTATTTGTGTCTGAACGGCCGTGTGCCAAAGTATGAATTAGTCACTACCATGGAAATTGTAGTTGTTTTTGTTTATTTACTGGAAGATTATTTTATTTTTTTGAGAGAGAGATAGAGAGAGTTGAGAGCTAGTTTACAGCAACAAGGCCTCGATGGTAGTCTGTGAAACACTGGCATATGGAAAAGAGAGAACACAATAGTGAGCTTTTTTATTTTATTGTTTTGATAGACCAAATGTACCCTTGTCTTCTCGTTCAATCAGAAAGCCATGAAACAAAACAGAAAAAAATGAAATATTGACCAAAATTTATTTTCCTAACTGAAAACAAAAATGCTTGTGTGTTGAGGTCTTGGGGGAGAAAAACTTGTATATATTGATTTATCCTATACAAACAGTATAAATGATAGATATAACCGCAAATTACAAAAAAGAAAAATGCATAGTTTTGAATCCTGCGTTAGTTATTTGACTGTATTTTACTGTCGGTTGACTCATATGCTTCAAACCTCTGTCTGACCAGCTGCAGTACTATGACGTCTTCGTTCAGTAGCGACTAAAGTTTACTCTGTTGTATTTGTCATCTTTTATTTTATTCTTTTTGAAGGAGGAAAGTGTTTACCTTTAGAGGTATATGTCAAAAAGGACAGGAGACGAGAAAAAACGTGAGATTCTTTAGTATGACCTTTTGTTGATGTTTGTTTTAATCTCTGTCATTTTCTTCCCTTTGTTAATATTCACACTCTCGTTCAGTTCACCTTGTAGAGGACAACAGAAGAGAGTTATTAGAGAAGACTTTTCAGTTGAATGTAAAACCAACCACTTAAAATAAATGAATCCTTTCCTGCAGGGAAATATTGTGCAGTGTTTTATTAATTTATTAATTTAATTTATCCTCAGACGTGAGTCACACTGCTGTCAGTCATCTTTGTTTACTGTGTGTGAAAGAAGGGGAGTGGAATGACAATTTCTTTCTTCACAAATTCATCTTTTGAGACAGGCCTGTTCCATTTCTCTGCAGTATTTCCAGGGGAATATTTTGTTATTGCAATAAATCTACAGGAATTTGTCTGGTTGTATTTGGTGCTGAGATATATCGGCAACTTGCAGAGATTCACTGTGTATATAGCCACACACATACAGTACAGGAACACAATCTCACTGAACTCAAACACTGTCTTTTTGTTTGAGTTTGTTTGAGAAACCGGCTTTACTTATAAACAAGACCTAATAGGTACGTACACAACCATGCACTGCCAGACACACAAAAACTATCCAAAGTATACACACTACATCTAAAAATAGCAAAAACCTCGTCAGAAAATGGAAGTTTGCCACCTTTGTCATAGAGGTGAATCAACAGCCAAGTTCATCTGTTTAACTCAATCGGTTGTTCAAAACCTTTAAGATCCCCTAATGTGTCGACGCAGAGTTAAATTTACTCAAAATAGGGATGTCAGAGTTTTGATTGATTGATTGAAATTTTTATTAGGCAAAATAATGTAAAACAACACAGTTACATTTATAATGCTTTTGTCTAAAAGGTCCGGCCAAAAAAGTCCTTGCGGACTTGTTTCCGTTGGGGTCCTTGAGTTAATTTCATAGACATATATAGTAGCAACCAGACAGTTCAAAAATCAACATGAAAATACAGATAATACATAAAAAAAAATACCACTATGTACAAAAAAAAGCATTTAAAAAATATATGTACAAAAAAAGGGAGGGGGGGAAGCATGGAAAAATAAAAATTATATACAAAAAAAAGCATGAGGAAATACAAAATATGTACAAAAAGAGGAGGGGGGGGGGGGTCGTCTGTCTACAGGGAAACTGGTACTAGCTCCTCTTTCGGCCTCCAGAAAGATGGGTTTTTAGGGCTGTTTTGAATGAGCCCAGCGAACTGCATTTTTTGAGGGATGGGGTTAGACTATTCCATTCCTTAGTGGCTGTGCTATAGAAGGAGAATTTGCCCATGTTTGTTTTATGGGTGGGTGGTACCGGATTGTTGTTTACGCTCCCTCTAGTTTCGTGGCTGTGGGTGTCACTAACTTTTTCGAGGTATTTATACAGATATGCGGGTATAGGGGGCATATCGGGCAAATCTGCATTTACAATTTTGAAGACCAGACCCATTTTTTGTTGTTTAACCCTGTCTTCCACCCTGAGCCAGCCTAGGCTGGCAAAGTGAGTGGGAGAGAGGTGGGTCATGGGCCCCAGTCCGAGAAGTAGTCGGATCAGTTTGTTTTGGGAGGTTTGAAGCTTAGTCTGCAGTGACACTGAGGTGTTGGAGTACCAAGAGGAGCTAGCGTAGTCAAAAAGGGGCTGTATCAGGGCCCCTGAGAGGGTCCTGAGGGCCTGAGGGTTGACAAAAGAGGAAACTCTGCCCATAAATCTGGTTCTCTGGTTTACTCCTTTGACCACCTTTGTTGCCATGCTTTCACCTGTCAGGTATTTGTCAAGAATACATCCCAAATAGGTAATCTCTTCTTTGCTAGTGATGATTGTGTCATCGACTTTGACCTTGAAGTCATTTACCTTCATTTTACTGAGGGAATGTCTGGTCCCAAATAGGATGGATTCAGTTTTCCCAAGGTGTAGAGACAGTTTGTTATCGGTCAGCCAGGTACGGATTTTTGAGAGTTCAGAGCTGAGAGCTTCCTCAACTTGCAACTTGTCCTCACCCGAGATCAGGAGTGCCGAGTCATCAGCGAACAGGAACAGTTTGCAGTTACAGGCAGCATTCATGTCGTTAATGTATAGAAGGAACAGTAACGGCCCTAGAATGCTGCCTTGAGGAACCCCGCAGCTCACCGGGAGGGATGAGGACATGGTTCCGTTGATGTCAACCACTTGTTCTCTACCCTCCAGGTAAGATCTCATCCAATTTAGTGATGTGCAATCAAAACCAATCGCCCTCAGCTTATCAAGTAGAATTGCGTGGTTTACAGTGTCAAACGCCTTTTGGAGGTCCAGCATGACCATGCCACAGTATTTGCCCGAGTCTACCTCACGTTTGATGTAGTCGGTCAAATATAGTAGGCATGTGTCAGTGGAGTGGGATGTTCTGAAGCCTGATTGGAATTCAAACAACAGTTTACGCTCGCTGAGGTAGCTGTTGATTTGTTCTTGGATTGATCGCTCTATAACCTTTGAGATGGAACAAAGGATGGAAACAGGCCTATAGTTGCCAGGATCTAGTTTGCTTCCTTTTTTAAATAGAGGGATTACTCTTGCCAACTTGAATTCTTGTGGGACGTGACACTGACTGATGGATAAGTTTGTAATGTGGGCTACTATGGGAGCAATGGAGACCGCTGCGTCTCTGAGGAATCTGGTGGGGATGTTGTCAAGGCCGGTGGCCTTGTTTGGCTGTAGGGCGAGGAGTTTGTTTTGCACATCCTCAGTCAATACAGGTTTGAAAAAAAAGGAATCTTTTTTAGCCCCTAGTTTCTCATAGTGAGCTTGAATGTGGTCGGGCCGTACAGACCTGAATGCTGAGGGAGTTTGCTTACCAACTGGGTTGCAACTGTGGTGAAGAAACTGTTAAAACAGTCCACTACCAATTGCTTGTCGGTAGTGAGTGAGCCACTTGAAATAATGCAAATGTTTGTAGATTTAGTCTGAATTTTTCCGTTGCAGCCTAATTGTTTTAGTGCCTCCCACAGTTTTTGTGGGTGGCTTTTGTTTGCCTCTATGTTCTCATTTAAGAAATTCTTTTTGGCATTTCTGATCAATTTAGTAACTACATTTCGTAGATTTCTGCACTTTTCAAGTAGCTGCTCACTTTTGTTTTTCCTGAGCTCAGAGTAGCTTTTGTTCCTCAGTTTGATGGCATTCAAAATGTCACCCTTCATCCAAGGTTCTGTGCTAGCTTTGACCCTCACCACCTTTGTGGGTGCGATGTTATCAAGTACACACAAAAAAGCTTTTTTGAAACAGGACCAGGACTCCTCCACAGAGGTGCAATTTAGGACATGGGACCAGTCCATTTTTCCAAGAGCTGTTGTTAGAAGATCACTTGAGTAGTGTTTCATAGACCTGCAGCTGATTGTCCTGTGACAATAAGCTCCAGGTCCGTGAATCTTCCGAGTGCAGAAAATGATATTGTGATCACTTAAACTACACTCAATCACTCCACTCTTGGAAATTCTGGATTGGTCCGTTGTCAACACTAGGTCTATGATTGATTGAGAAGCAATGCCTACCCTTGTAAAATGCTTTATCAGCTGGGTAAAGCTGTGCAGGTCACAGAACTTTCTGAGGGACTTAAAGGTAGCTGCGTCTTTCTTCAGAACACAGGTGTTAAAGTCACCAATTAGTACTGTCTCAGAGTTTCCTAAACCCGCCACATGATCCTCAATCAAGTCATAAAAAGCATTTTGATCTGGGGGTCTGTAGATGGCGCCAATTATCAGTGGTTTTGCATGTGGGTATAATATTTTGACCCAGACCGATTCAGTGGGGTTGTTATCCATATCGTAAATAATGTCTGATCTCACATAGATGCAAACCCCACCCCCAGAGAGATTTCTGTCTTTTCTGATGACATTGTAGCCCTTTATTTCAATCTCAAAGTCTTTGATGGAATTATCCAACTTAGTTTCTGAGAATGAAATAATGTCTACCTTGCCACTTCCAAACATGGATCTCAGCTCAGACATTTTTTCAGGGTTTTTAAGACTGTTTACATTCAAGTGAACAATGTGGGTACCTCTAGTAGAAAACAGGGCATCCATTTCTTCAAAGTTACATACATCTTTTTATTAAGTTGTGATGTTATCAAACAACTATCAAACCCTGGGTCATCGTGTTGTAGGGATGGGGGCAAAATAAACCCTGTGGAAGCCAGTGAAGGGAGAGCAAAAGGGGGGTAAAAGTGTATGGAGGTTGAAGACTAGGCGTGCTGCAGCATTCTGGATCAGTTGTAGAGGTTTGAGTAAGCATCTCGTCAAAACAAGGAGAGAGTTGCAGTAGTCAAGCCTGGAGATGACTTCGACTTGGACAAGGAGCTGGGCAGACTCCTTGGTGAGGAAGGGTCTGATGCTCTGGATGCTGTGAAGTAGGCTACCTACGTACATGATTGAGTCATCGCTGCACTGTGTGCCTTGAAGGACAGCTGGCTGTCCAGGACCACTCCCAGGTTCTTGGCAGTTTGAGCTGGAGTCACCAGGGTGTTGCCTATGGAGATACACAGATTTCTGCAGGGGGCAACGCAGTGGGCACAGGATGACGCTGGAAGACGTCATTTTGACAACGATATCTCAACAACCAAAATACAACCTATTTTCTCAGTGGTAATTTTGAGGTCTAAAAAAAGATGGCATAATAGTGGTTGTCATTTGTTTGAATGTCTTATATGTGGTCTAGAAAATTAAGTTGTGGATGAGTTGTCCCCCCGACGAAACATTTCACCAACTTAGATCCCCCCTCTCTATATCTCTATCTCTCTCTTGTGAAGAGTCTGTTCATGACCTATTTCTGTCTATCTGCTATTCTATGAAAAATAAAAGATCCTTAGACTTTGAAAAGTGTAATGTCCTGTGAGAGGCAATTTCTGGTACAAAATTCCTCATAGCTACTGCATCTTGCCATTTCATTGGAATAAGTTAGTTTTTTAAAACTTTTTTTTACTTAGTTCCAGTTACTTACTGCAGTAACTAACTGGAACTCCACTGAAAGTGGATGAGATGTGTCTCTGCAGACCTTTTCTGCCTTCTCATGGTCAGCCGCATGGTCAGATACAAGAGGTACAGCCAGAGGCAGCTCAACCTGCCTCTATAGGCCTACCACAGGTCTTAAGGTGTCTACATTCTCAATCATACATTGACATGGCTTATATATATTTTTGTTTTATTTCACACTTGTTTTGGCAATGTACAGTAGTAGGCCTATATTTTCCATGCCAATAAAGCCCCTTTGGAGAGAGAGAGAGAGAGAGAGAGAGAGAGAGAGAGAGAGAGAGAGAGAGAGAGAGAGAGAGAGAGAGAGAGAGAGAGAGAGATCAAAGCCCAACAAAGGCAGTAGCCTAAATGTTCCATTGGAGTGAGACAATGACCACTAGCCTCTGAAACCCATGCCTTTTTTTTTGTTACAAAAGAATGACCATTGACTGAACAGTGAAGACCAGCTAACAACAGGTAATATCTAGGCTATAAATGTGTTGCACTGTGTATATATGGAGGTTAACACACATATAATAATAATAATAATAAACGTTATCTATTTGTAGGCCTATTAGTAGTAGCCTAGGGCTAATTGGGCCAACTGGCCCTCTGAGGCTAGCCTATTTGCTGCATGTCGTCCTCTCGTCATCAATTTTCACCTCCATTTTGTACCCCAGAATACAGTAGCCAACTAGTAGGCCACCAGATAGGCAGGCACACAGATAACTGATTTTTTGTGCAATAGTCTGACTGTGTCCTTTATGAAAAGGACTCCTTTTCATTCTATTAATTTGCCTTGGATTTTGGAAAAAAAGAAAGCAAAAACAAAAACATGTTGATTCCTGACTGTCATGTTATTGATAGACAAAACTTTTTTTTTTGGCACACCAAACACTTGTTTTGTAGTAAATGAACATAAAAGTCTGAAGAACCTGTCTTTTCTCATGCAACTACGACAGTTCCACCGCAAGATGGCGTCATTGCTCCATCTCCCTACTTCCTTGTTGCCGTATAGTGACCAAATTGGACATGTTGCACACATCCCATGTATTATCATCACTCTGGAGGAACACCGCCGGTCAGTGTCCGTTACGGCTGCCTGCCTCCTCCCTCCCTGCAGCTTATCAAAGTGTTATTACGCCTCCAGATGGGATGCGCTTCATTTGTTTAATTTGATTCACCTATAGACCGTGGCGCTACGGTTTACACGACCAAATCAATAAAAAATGGATTGCGGCCCAGGCAATTAAGAGCGCACTGTCTGACTGCAACAACGTCTAGCACATTTTTGATGAGTTATAAATGTGTTGAAATAATTGACTAAGCGGGGACCCACTTTGCGCAAAAAGAATCCCTATCGATCCGGATTGATGAGTAATAAAGTTGATTGATTACGGGCTGGTTGTGCCCAGCAACAGCGTACAGCGCAATTAGACCGTGATTTTCAAACAGGTGCGTCTGTGTGTAGAAGCGATTCTTCTCTTCCTGCATCAATAACCATGCAGAGAGAGGGGAGAGGGGGGAGAGAAAGAGAGAGAGAGAGAGAGAGAGAGAGAGAGAGAGAGAGAGAGAGAGAGAGAGAGAGAGAGAGAGAGAGAGAGAGAGAGAGAGAGAGAGAGAGAGAGAGAGAAGAGGGAGAGAGGGAGAGAGGGAGAGAGAGAGAGAGAGAGAGAGAGAGTGAGTGTGGGAGTATTTTGTGTGATTCATTTGGCGGAGTGGAGTGGGTGCGCTGTCCCTTTCTTTCAGCATCGACACGGAGCTCGTGTCTCGCGCCTGATTCCGTTGGTCGTTTAGGAGGGAAAACAATTCAAAGAAGAAGCTGGATGATAAATTTTTTTTAAAAGGTGGGTGTTTAGGAAAAAAATAGAATACATAGATATTGACTTAATTGGGTGCCTTAATTCTGATATCTCGATTATGGCTTACAACATTAGGCTATAGGAATTCCTCAGCACCCACCCCCTCTCTCTCTCTCTCTCTCTCTCTCTCTCTCTCTCTCCCCTCCCTCCCTCCCTCCCTCCCTCCATGTCATTCTTTCGCAGTGACTTAATTGGGTGTCTTCCCTCGACCGTCTCTTCTTCTCCTCCAGGATTATTATTACGTTCCCATTATACAACAACAACAACAACAACAACAACAACATAGAACCCATGTCACGGACGGAAAAGGGACACTTTTTCCACTTCCAACTGGCTGTGTGTGACGCACGCGTGTGGTGGTCGCTTTTTCTCAGTGTATATATTTTTCTTTAATTTAGCTTGAATTCCGCTGTGGGGGGGATTCCAGAAAAAAGTGAGAGAGAGAGAGGGAGAGAGGGAGACAGAGTGGGGTAAACAGATTGCCAGTGGAGAAAACTGCTGAGCTCCGCAAGGAAGTTGCCCTCAGGGCGGACAGGAATGATGCGCTCTCATCCTCGGCGCGCTGGAGACACCGGAGGGTCCCCTGCTTCTTCTTCTTCATGCTGGATGTGACGGCTTTATTTTGTCATCCATCCCGAGGTATCAACACAAATCTCATTTCTTTCTCATTTGCGGCTTTTTTTTGGGTCTTCTGCATGGCGATGTCTGTGGTGTCTTCTTGTTTTTCACTTTGGTTGGTTGTGCTCAGTCTGATGCAGTGGGTATATTAGGGGTATACCCCCGTTTCA